>NW_012155284.1:19974870-19977593 GCF_000956105.1 Propithecus coquereli
CTTCATGGTGGGAACTTTGATTCTAATTGATAATATTTTGAGTACTACACTGAAGCTGTTGTCCCTGAGTGGGTGAGGCACACAGCAAGGACTCCTTGGTTTAAGAGTCTTCTTTTTATTTTTTAATAATGAAATCTTTCTTCATTCTACATAGACTTTGCTTCCAGATAGTACTTATTGAGTAATTCATTTTTTCCCCCATCTTAACTTTATTTCCATGGTGGAGTATTCAAAGTGCTGCCTTTCATAGAGATTTGTTCTAAACTTTTGAGAGACAAAGCGGCTCTCATGCTAAGATGATGTGTTCTGGGGAAGTACAAGGAAAATAGGCTTAGAGATCTGCACTGCCAGCTTGGGGAACAATTGGGAATTTGTATCTAGAAGTAAATTTCAGAATATCCCTGTACTTCCTTCAGTACCCAAATCATCCAAGACAGGACTTTCAGTTGCCTGGTACTGAGAGCACATTGCCAACCTTTTACAAAGTCACTCTGGACAATCCAGCATATGTCTTTGCTCTGCTTTGTCTAAGCCCTCTTATTTCCCCAGGAAAACCAAAACAAACAAAGATTAATTCACACAGCCTGTTTGCATGATATTGTCCAAGGGTTTACTATATTATATTTGTCATTAGTCACCCAAGCATAGAATCTAAAAGTCAGCTATAACCATTTCCTTTTCCTCCACCAATAACTGTTGACTCTTTCAAGACCGTAAATTTCATTTACAAATTCACTTTAATAACCAAACCTGCATTTCAGGTTCTCATTCTTTACACGCCCAACAAAAAAATGACATGTCATCCCTTATTTTATTCATTAAACCAAAGTCTACTGCTTCGCACAGTCTGCAGGAATTCTTCCTATACAGTCTTACTGTATGTTCCTATTTCCTCCAAGTTCCCTCCTCATTGAGTATAAGCATTTATGCAACACATCCTCATCAAATCCTTTCCAATTATCCTCTGCAATTAACAGATCTCCAAGATTGAAACAGACCGCAAAGTTATCAATTAAACCATTCACTTGCACGGTGCAGGACGCAAGAAGACAGTTACTTGGGTGTGTGAATATGAACTTTCGGTTGCTTGAGGACAACAGGAAGCCCCATTTCTGGTTGCTATCATATTAAATGTTAGTTAAGGTTTTTATTGTTTGTGGGATATGGAATTTTTTCCTTGCAGAGGTCAACCGAGTTCAACCTGTTTCCTGGGATTTGCATAAAATTGGCTCCAATGCTCATTGTACAGATCGTGAAAAGTCCCGCATTCTCTCCAAGGCTTTTAAGGACTCCCAGGGGACTCAGAGCCTGTCTCTGCCTGTCACACCAGGCGCCATGTCTCTGCTTCAGCAGAATTAGTTCAGTTCAGGAGTTATCTCACAGTAGCTGTCTGATCTCTTTTTCCACACTATAGACGTCAAAGGTAGACTGAGCCTCTCCCTTAATTTTCCCATCCACTAAACTTCCTTCTCCCCCACAGAAGAAAGCTTGTTCACTGAAATATGTTCACATGAAATATGACATTTGTGTATGTGCCAGACCTTCTTGATGGTTTGAAGAAATGGAAGCAATGTATATCCATAACTAACATGACATGGATAGTATTTAGATATTCGTATTTTAAAAAGTAAGTTACCTGGTGATTTCTACAACAAAGATGCTAGTCTTCTGCTATTTTTCTTGGCCGTCTTCTCTCATTTTTACCTTACTGTATCTCTCCATGTCCAAAAATCGTTCACAGAAACTCCAGATTTTTCTCACTTAATGATAATTTGGCACTCACTTTACCTGTCTCCTGCTCTATCACTTTTTAACTCCCAGACATACACAGGCGCTTAGCACAACAAAACAGCCTTTCATTTAATAGTGCCCCCTTGATAGAAGATTTTCGATTTTAAATGGCTTGTTTTGTATGTGTATGTGTGTATGCTTACATGGGGTAGGATGACAAAATTGAATTTTGCTATTCAGCTTATATTTGATCTGGGAATTCCATATAGCTAGTCATAGCATCCATTCAAAAAATTATTGACCATCTACTTGCAAAAAGAAATGCAGTTCCTATTCCGTTGGAGCCGACAGTCTAGTGAGTAAGAAAAAAAATCACAACTGTCTATGTACACTTCTAGGAAGGGTATGCAGTACTTTGAGAAACTATAACAGGAAATGTCTTCCTCTGCTTGGGCTGCCATAACAAAATGCCGCAGGCTGATTGGCTTAAACAACAGGATGTATTTTCTCCCAGTTCTGTAGGCTGGCGGTCTGAGAGCACGGTGCCAGCATAGTGGGGTTCTGGAGATGGCTGGCTCCCTTATGGCCTCACCCTCTGAGCATCCCTAAGTGAGTCTGTTATTGGTGGCCCCTCTGTCCCAGGATGTCTCTGGGGGCATTAGAAGATATATTCTCTAAAGTTAAAGAGTGGTCCTCCAGAATAATGGCCAAAAAACATATGAAAAAATGCTCAACATCTCTAATCATCAGGGAAATGCAAATCAAAACCACAGTGAGATATCACTTATCTCCAGTGAGACTGGCCTTTATCAAAAAGTCCCATAACAATAAATGTTGGCATGGATGTGGAAAGATAGGAGCACTCATACACTGCTGGTGGGACTGCAAACTAGTCCAACCTCTGAGGAAAGCAATATGGAGATACCTTAAAGAGATACAAGTAGAATTACCATTTGATCCAGCAATCCCATTACTGGGCATCTACCCAAAAG
>NW_012155284.1:19979613-19980741 GCF_000956105.1 Propithecus coquereli
CACTTCCACACATTTGCCACAAAGATAAATGTCCCACCAGGTCTTCTTTCGGAGGGCCAGATTTGGGGGCCCCAGGTGAGAGGATAAGAGGAGAGACCATCATCTTTCCACTTTCCCATTCTCCACCAAAACCCCTTCACTCTTCCTGTCCCTCTACTCCCACAAATATAACCAACTGCCCCCCTCAGTCTGTTTTCACATATAGAGCCTCTTACATGACAGGTGTCCAGAGAAACCAAAACTGCTAGATTTTGGAGGAGCTGCCCATTAAATTGTGAATGCTTAATCAATATTCATCAATAAGGATGGTTGACCATTGACTTTAGCCTCTGTGACTTCACTGCCTCTTACCAACAGCAAATTTTCCTGAGAAAACATGTGGCAAAGTTTTACATTAGTTGGGGTCCCCCAGGATATGAGTCCTGGTGTTGCAGATGGGGAAACGGAGTCTCACAGATGCACTCCTCTGAGTGGACACAGGCGGGAGTAGGAGATGGGCCACATGTGGATTCAGGCAGGCTCTCCCCAGAAAGCACCTTGAGTCATAAGCAATTCTGTCCCAGGCTGGAGAAGAGCTGTGCTGCCCACTGTGTGGGCCCATCCAGGTCTTTACTTCATTCTTGGATTTTTTCCAGCTCACAAAAGTTATATGAAGGATTAGAGATGACATCTTTGATTTTTTTTTTGCACAATTAATCATCAATTCAGTAGTTTTTAAGCTATTACTAAGAGGTGTTTTAAATGCCTTAATTATGTTTTGTTTGTTTTACAAAAAACTTGAGTTTTTTTTTTTTTTTTACTGTAAAGCACGCTGTTTTAAAGACAAAAATTTTAAAAAATACAGAAGGACAAGAAGAGTGGAGAGCAGTGCGGGGGGTGAAAATTGGTATAATTACAGTGAACATTTATGGGGCAGAGGAGCATCAGCCTGAGGGGAAGGCTCAGAAGCGGCTCTGCCGCTCAGTGGGGGAGGCTGCTCCTCACAGGCTGCTGGGCAGCACGAGGGACTTAGTGCTTCGCTGTGCCAGCCTCACAGATGGCTTCTCAGTGAAATGGTTGTTCTTTTGTCTTTTCTTTGTGAACATCTTGGAGAAGTGCATTTATGCACATTTCTACCTACAAATTTTT
>NW_012155284.1:19981296-19998627 GCF_000956105.1 Propithecus coquereli
TAAAAGGCTAGGTGTTCATGCTCAACTGTATTGGCACCTGACCAACATGATTATAAACACATCTGGGTTATTTGGTAGGATATTTGTAACTGACAGTGAAATCTGGGGTGGTAAGAGTTATTTAATAGCCACTTTCCTACAATCTCACCACCTGGTTAGAATGAAAGCAAGTCTTAGATTAAATTCTGATTTACACAGGACATTTATTAACTGAATAATTATTATTAAGCGAACATGAAATAAATCATAAGACCAGTTCTCTAGGTGCTTGGCCACCATTTGCAAGTTTCACTTAAGGCAAAAAACCAAAATTCCAAAGTCAATATTTCATCATCATTATAGACAAATGTTTGCAATATTCACAGCTGGACACTGGATATTTCTCACGGCATGTTACCTGAATAATCTGCCTCTGAATTTACTACTTCTGTGGACATCATGAACATCCACAGCATTAACTAGGAGTCCTCAGAGACTCCCGAGTCGGTAACCAGATCCCCTGTCCTACTCCAACTACCTCCTACTGGACATTCCATTTGACTGTCTTGTAACCTCAACTCAATGTGTGTAAGCAGCCTCTTCCCTGCAGGGTCAGCACCCTCCCGACTTCCCCATTTCTGTTAATGTCATCCTCATTCTCTCTGCCACCTAAACCTGAAGCCTACAGTCATTCTTGAACACAGCCACCTTCAACTCCAACTCCAATTTCAATCCGTCACTATGTTTTCTCAGTTCTGCCTTTATACCGGTTCCTTTCCTTTCATCTCCTCTCCCCTAAGCCTGAGCCACATCACCATACAAGAGCCTTTCTGTTTCCTGTTTCTTCCCTGTTGGATTATTTTACATGGTATCAAACCCATCTCCCTAAAACCACCTGGATCAGATAATTCCTTTGTTTAAAGACTTTCAATGAGACCTCATTTCATAGTGGAAAATATCCGAACTCCTTTACATATTTATTCATTCCCAACACACCTTTACTGCCTTGTGTCATACTCCTGCACTGTACAACCACTATGCTAGTTAGACTTTCTCTCCGCAGCCCCCAAAATATGTCACACGCACTGGCACCCCTTGTTAGTACTTTCTATCCCTTGATGTTCTTGCTTTCCTCCTTCACTCCATGCCCACTTCCCCAACACGCGCACACACACACGCACGTGCACACACACACACACACAACCTCTTTTAGCTGCCAAGCCTTGTGCTAGTATTTGTGCCTGAACTTTGTAATGAGAAAATAAATAAGTAAACTAGTTTTAAATGTAGATGTTGCCATTTTTTGGTTCTAATTCTTGTTATGTAACATTTCTGTGCCTCAGTTTCCACATCGGTGCAATGGGAATAATGCCCACCAGCCTATTACCCATCCTTAATTCATCTCAGCTCCCTTCCTCTGCCACCTTTCCTCCCTAGGGAAGCCCTTTATGACCTCACCAGTCACATATTTCCCTCTTCTCTGAGCCCACAGCACTGATTATTATCAGAGTGATTATGTTATCACTTTTTCAGAAAATCACTGTTTGCTTCTTTGAGGTACCTCTTGTATTTTTATTAATTGTGTCCTGGGACCATACATTGTATTCTATACTAGCCTTTGAAAATACTTTGGTTACAATGCTTTGTTTTTGTGTAGTCATGGTACCCAGGGCACTTTCTCACACATTCTCCCGTTTCTTCTCACAACATCACAGGAGGGTGGACATAATCCCTGTTTTGTAAAAGAGAAAGTAAGAGTCAGAGGCTTAAGTAAGTTGCCTAAGGTCATTCAGAGAGCATGTGGCAGAAGCAGTGCTTGAATCGGAGTCAGGTGATTCTAAACTCAGGGCTGTCTGTTCCCTCCTAAAAGCTGTAACCTTTGGAGCAGGAATTTATTTTTTATTGCTTATAATTCAGTATTAATTTCTAACCCTTATAAGGCTCAGTGCTGTGACTGACTGTAATTGAGAAGGCGCTCTCTAAATATTTTTGGAAGAGTAAATAAAATGAGTACTATAAATCATGTTAACAATGCAAAATAATCCCGGGAGTTTGAGGGATAATTCTGTAGATATTGGGGGAGGGTGATTTGGGCTCAGTGTCTCCACCTTTACCCTGTTTCCATGCGGGTTAGCAGCACAGTGTCTTCATTCTGAAACACAGAATCATGAGGTTAAAGAAAGCGTGCAATGCCATCAGCTGAGAAGAGCCAGAATTCACATTGCAGTTCTCTCAAGTGGCTTTGTGTTGCTCTCAGCACCTGAACTCCCCCCATTATATTTGTAGTTTTTTGCCTTTGGCTAAGTTCAAGTAGAGTGTTTGTTCTTGTGGCTTTTAATAACTGGTGTGTTCTCCATCCAAGGACAACATATTTAGGCAGTAGGTGCATTACAAAGTATTAAGCCCCTTTTAACAGCACATTTTTAAACGAGAGATTTATTTGGGTTCTCTTGGATGCTATCCATCTATTGACACTGTTCCTATAAAATGCCCCAGTAGATCATTCTGTGATGCTGGACATACCGTCACAACTCTGAGCCTGAATACCAGGAAGCATTCATCTGACAGGGCAAGGAGCGTTCCCTTCTCATGAGGAGTGTTAACAGTGCACTCTCACCTCTCTGTCCCCACCACATGTGCACACGTCCCGGGGGAGGGTGGCAGTTAGCTGAGAAGAACCAATATGGAGCACAACGGAAGCAAAATTATCAGAGAAAGAAACACATTTCATCTGCCTGTGTTTAACATGAAGCACAGTAGTACATAAGCTTTTCGTGACACATAACAAATTATCATGTCAGAGTCATATTAGCTTCATATTGAGTGTCACCTTAGGCTCAATTAAAGAAAAGATAAAGGAGGAAGCTAAGAGGACAGAAAGCATAGAAGAGGAGGAAGCAGAACTGAGGCAGAGGGTGCCATGAAAACTAAGGACAAAGAGAGGAAGGGGAAAGAGAAAGAAAAAGAGCAGTAACGTCAGCGGCTTCGTAGGTTCTGAGGTGAGTTAACTGGTCGTAGGTCAACAGCTTTAGTCACACATCCTGTTATTCACTTTGGGCATCAGAATACATTCTCACTACGCTTTGAAATTTCCATATACCCTACAGTGATTTTGTGGCAATCTTTCTTTACTGGGAAATCACTTATCTGCTTTTTATTTCAGTCTTTGAGGTCGATTTTTTAAGGCTTTATTTTCATATGAAGCTCTGAATATTTTGAAATGGGTAAAACAATGCCTTTGATCTCAAATATATCCATTTTATCTTAATTCTGGGCTACTTTAATAATTTCAAAATGAAAGGAGAGGCTTCTTTCTTCAAAAACTGAACTATGATGTTTAAAAATATTCATACCATTATTTTCTATTTAGTTGTCTGAAAGTGGACAAGCTTTGGTTTGCCAGAGCTATGTTTTGACCTGGGCTCTCCATGTGACTAAACTACTGTCCCCTGTAAGCCCCTGTTTCCTTGTGTACACAATAGAGACACTCCATGCCTCTCCAGTTCTCCTAAAGGCATGATGAAGCTCTATGGGCCTCTTTCTCAGGTCTGGCATAAAGTAGACAGGAATGAAGTCAGTTCCTCTCTCCCCAGCCTCCTCCAATGGCAATCCCACCAAGTGCAAAAAAGTACATAAAGAACTCTTCCTGCCTTTTAATTTCCATTTGATCACACTGAATGAAATATCACATTAGCTCATAAGGCACAAAATTATTTTCAGTGCTGTAGCCCTGTGGACTCTAAGCTCAGAGAAATGTAACTTTGGTTCTGGATGAAACTGAACCTAGATCTGACTCTACTCCTAGAAGAATGCTGACCGCAAAATCTTGTTTTGCAGAATCCTGAACAACCAGGTAAAGATGCATCCACTATATATCAAGACCTCCAGGGATCCAGAACTAATGGAACTAAATCAAGGATTTTAATTTTATACTAGATATTAATATTTACTCAGGGCGTATTTTTTACTCCCATCCGGAACAGATTCATAACGTGTATAAAGTTTAAAATATAGCGGCTAATTACATACAATGTATGACTTCAAGGTAGGCAAGAAAATTAGATTATTTCCAAGTAATATTGTTTTTCACCAGACAAAAATCAGAGAATCTTGAATCTTAGCACTAAAAGGAGTATAGATGTCATGGAGCCCAGTCACTTGTCTGGCACAGACCCTGCCCTGACCACAAATCTGATAGCTTCTTCCTGGAAACATCTGTGACATAACACATACTGCCTTTCTAGGCAGCCCGATGTGTCATGGAACAGCTCTGGTTGTGTAGAAACCAGTCTTTGTACTGAGCTGTTCATCTGCCTGTCTGTAACTGCATGCTTCTTGCTCTTAATTCTGAGTAAAAGACCTCTGTGAATTTTCTTCCTGGAAATAGTCTTCATTTTGTGAAACAACTGTCATGTCTACTTTAAGCATATTCTTCTTTAGGTGAAGGCTACCCAGCGTTGGAGCCCTTCTCTCATGAAATATTTCTAAACTCATCAGCATCCCTCTTCCTATTATAAGTGTGGTTATCTAGTTCAGGCAAATCCTAATCAAACTCAGGGAATGGTGAATTGATTGTCTTCTGTAAAACAGTATTTTTGCTGTTGAGGTTAAAGAGGTCTAAAATTACACTGCACTTATTTTGGATTTTGTATTATTTTGTCTGTTTTTAACTTTATTTTCTTTTTATAAGGCCCATTTTCTTTTTATAAAGTCCATATCACTACCTATAACAAGCTTTTGATAAGTGAGCATTCTAAATCTTCCTCTCCTATACATATATAATAAATATTTTTAAAAAAGAATCATTACCCTAAATTTTTCTACACATTACCAGCTTATAGTACCAAAGGAGGTTGCATTACCTATAATAATTTAAATTTCATTAGCTTTCGCCCACATTTGCTGAAGCAGTTCTCCTATGCAATCCATTTAATTATTTCTGGGAGTTCCCAAGGGTGTCTCCAAAGAACAAGTCCTCCATCTTGGACCACTGCTCTTCCACCAGACCCAGCAGCTCCTTGGATGCCCCAAGGCTTAGAGGTCACATTGCTACCCAGGGAATCAAAGCTACCACAAGGCCATGCATCCATCTTGTAGCTGCTCCATGGGCGTTAAAATTTCTCCCTTTGTTTCTGATACTGTGCATAACTATATGCAAGATTTCTTTACTTAAAGCTCTCTGCTTTTCCCTGGATCCAAAGATGCATCCCTGGGAATGCATTCTAGTAACAGCTGCCATGTTCCATTCAGAATGGCTCTTCCCTTCAGACAGGCAAGCCTTTCTTATTGGGCTACTATCTCCCTGTACCCAACTCTCCTCACTGTGCAAGGAACTCTCTCCAAAGAGGCCCCCTGCAAATAGTTTTTCACTAGACCTTTTCAAACCCTGTCTTTTTTTCTTTTTTAAGTGAACATTCTACTACAAACATTTTTACCAAATCATTAAACATCCTTCAAAGCCAACATTTTTAAGACCTCCACAATATCTGTCTTACAGATATACTATACCAGAATGCATTTGCCCATTTTTCTATTGCTAAGAATGTTGAGTTTTATACTTAGCTTTTTATTTTAAGCAAATGTTTGCTTTACCTTTTTCCTATTATACTTTCAATTCGGCCCGCTATTTAGCATTTGTGGATAATTTTGTATCCTAATTTGTCATTCAATTTATTTAACATCATTCCCTGGTTGGCTTTACATGTGCATTTTTAAGATGAACCTCTAACTTTTTAACTGTAAAATCAGATTTGATGTGCTTCTAGACTCAGCTTTTATATTTCAGTTTATGACATTTCTGTGGCCACTGTCGTGAGATGCCTATATAAAAGAAAGACACACATGTACAAGGAGTGAATTAAAATCTCCCTTATAATTTTAAATGTCACTGAACATTATTTATAGCCACTAACTGGTATATGTCCTAGTAATCATTTTAAAATCTCCTCATTAAAAATAAATCATATAAAATTGAATTATAGAATTATAAGAACTTCTATGTATAGTTGAATGACCTAATTCCATGCATTCAACCATCTATCATCTGTCAATCCCTTCAACAAGTCATTTATCACCTTTCTTCTGTATATTACTGACAATGTAGACATAGGGGACAAAAAAGGTAAGTCAGAGACCTAACCTTGTGTATGAGTGATAGAGGAGTGAACGGAAGTAATGGAGCGTGTGATTCCTTCTGTTTGCAAGGTGAAGAAAGAATCGCCAAACCAGTGACATTTAAGCAGCATCTTAACAAAGAACAAAAAATTCAGCAGAAAGAGACAAGCAATTATATACCTGCGGTAAGGGGCTTAAAAGGGCATGGCACCTCAGGAACTAAATTTCTGTAGCTACAGAATATTCTTCCTGATACCCTGAGATGAAGTAACAAAGATGTGAATCTGGTAGTCAAAGTCTTGTTATAAGGAGCTTAAGAAATGTGCATATGATCTACCACGAAATAGAAAAAAGAATCAAGGTTATTCAAGTAGGGGAATGACATGTTTTAGAAAGACATTTTTGATAGCATTATGGAAGATGGATTATAGGCTGGAGGCAAGAGATAAGGCTTTTCTTTGTCAGCGTGACAGATTATTTTATTAATAAAGCACATAACTTACACACAGATCTACCCGAGATGAGACTGCTTCATCTCAACTTGTCCAAGGTTTTTGAAAAAATGGTGAGATTTTCATTATTGCTTTTGTTTATTTATCTGTGAAATATGATAGACTGGCCCTCTGTTTCTCCTGGTGAAATCTTTAGATAGGCAGAAAAAAAGAAGTTGAAAAGGACATCCATGACCTCTTTTACCTCGGTTTTATCTGCCTTTTGAAAGTTGTCTGTTCCAAAGCTATGAAACTCACCTCTCACCAATCCCTCATTTCACTGGGTTGGACAATGTGTCAAGAGAATGCCTCAGGCCTTCTTTGTCCACGAACAGGCCGGTTGTGAGTCACAGTCTGAACATGAGGAAATGTTCATTTACTTTTTCATAGTCATGGCAATGAGACTTCTTTATGCCCAAAGTACTATCCTCGCCTAAAGTGCCTGTTAAGAAGGTTATTTTCTCCCACAGCCAGGGAGCTGAATGTCAAAATACAATTCTAAGTGCTCCACCACCATTTGGATAGCCTCAGGAAGCTGAGGTTTTACAGCTGCCTGGAGCCCACATGCTTCATGTGATGTAGATCAGCATTGTTAATTAGCTGTTTCAGGATTCTTAATGCCACATGGCTTTGGAAACACTTGTTAACCCACAGAAGGAGGGGAAGAGCTGGAAGCAACTGGACTACAGCCTGAATTTATTATAATTCTATTCAATAACTACCTTATCTTTCCAAATCCCTGTTCAGATCTGTTGAAAATTATAGTTGATTTAAGTTGTTCTCAGTGACGCATCTTGAGAGAAGAGGGAGGTTGCAGTTCAAGGCTTCTTAAAGCCACAGAAATGTGGAGCGCTGCAGAAAAGAATGGATCAATGGAACTTTCCGGACACATGCATGCAATTTTCCAGAGGCTACAAAATAGATGCCTGGGTGTGGGAGAGGGGAAGGCAGTTGATGTGGAAAGGCTCATGCAGAGTGTTCAGAAGCCTGCATTTCTGTTGTCCCACCAAAAGAAGCACTGCCAACTGCCCCCCCCCGACCCCCACCATTCTCACTGCACCGAGCTGGCACTCAATAAACCCATAATTCTTCTCAATACAATTTTCATGACATAACCTGACCAACCACATGAAACCTAATGGACAAAACAACCGTTGCCACTGGCAACAAATGTACGGGTTTGCATAGCAAGTAAACCATATACTTTACTCCACGGAGCAGCAGGCTAGAGTGCAACATGGAAAAACATGGCACTATCCTTTGTTATGTATGTGATGTCATTAAAAAAAACAACTTCATAGGCAAGACCATGTCAAATCTTTAAAAACATATGCCAAAACCAATTGTGTTGACATCTATCTCATAATAGTTATTGCAAACTATTTTGTCTAAAGGTGGTTCTTGAAACAGCCATCTGTCTGTCCACTAGTCATGAACAACAGCATCCCCTTCCTCTTCCTCATCCTCTAAAATAACACCAAAAAGGTGAAAGGGTGTTTCGTAGCTCACCATCCTTGGCTGTTATGTAGTGGGTCAGATTCCCTTCTGGGAGCTAGGAGAGGCCAGCGATCCAGACCTATATATCTTTGTGCCACTTGCACGTAATACATTCCTGGAACACAGTAGGTGCTCAATAAATGTTAGTTGAATGAGTGAATGAATCAATGAATGAAATGCTAGTTTTTAAGAAATATTCTAGTAAGAATTTTACTACAAGAAATTTGCTTATAGTCACAAATGAAAGCTAGATTTACTTAAATTTAGCAATAGTCTTTCCGTTTCCTGTCATAGGTACTCTTGTACTCTTCTTATGAGCTTATGAAATGAAAGAACATGGATTAAGTCATGAACTAAGATATGTGCACATGGTATTGCAAAATGTAAGTATCATGCTAGTTTTGAGACCAGAATATCTGTGTAGTGAGTAAAATTTTCCAAAACATTGCATCCATTTTAAAGTAGGCTCAATTTAAGGTATTAATTTGGTGCTAGAAAAATAAAATTTGTGTATCGTTTTAAATTTTCAGTGACTAAGTTTGTACAACATTTGTTCCTTTGAAATAGGCTCCCCCAAATACTGCCTTATTCCTATATTAGGAATAACCCAAACATGTTTTCAAATACTAATATTAAAGCTTATTAGCTTAAAAAATGTAAAAGGTGATGCCTGGTTTACTACCATACAGATTTGAAAAGTACGCATGTCAACCTGTTTCACCCTACATTTGTTGCATCCCTCTGTCAGGGCTGGTCAGATTTTATTCTTACTTTTTTCTTTCAGTCAGAAAGAACTGAGAGGAATTTGAGCCTCCTTCTGCATATTTAGAATATCATTTGCACTGACTTTGATCTTTGGCTCTTAATCCGTGAATGCCTGAGGACTTTGATTTATAACTATAAACTTTAAAAGCACAATCCATTTTCTTAATTTGGAAATTGTTTTGGGGAGGCAACACAGACATGTACATCCTTGTTCTTTTGCAGGATTATGGGTCATGGAGGGAAATCCTCATTCCCTTCCCTGATTTGCAGTCACTTCTCTCTCACATATATGAGTCCCCAAATCTTTGTGAGCGCAGACAAGTTGCCTGGTTCTTAACCTGGGAAATCAAGAACAACTTTTTGACTGGTTCCAGGGTCAATGAAACCCTGATCACTTGATAGTACAGTGCCACATATCAAATTGTGTTTCATATATAGATATATATGAATTGCATCCTGCTCCAATTTAGTTAGAAATTGATATCTTCCTTTTCATATAAAATGGATGGTTTAGACTAGAACACCACAAGTGAATTGAAGATTGGCACAGGAGTCTGAAGAAGGAAGACTAAAGACAGAAAAGGCATGAGAGAAGAGGCAAGATGACATAGCCCAGGGAAGAAAATGATTATCTAACATACCTTTGATTAACAGACAGTGCTTTCTCACAGTGGTGGAAAACAGATATTCATTTTTATTCAGGACAGTATAAAATGAATGACCTTAATTTATAGAAGTGAGTGCTGGTTGATACTAATAATTTCTCAACCTGGGGTTACTCTCAAACTTGGTCACATATTGGAATCACCTGAGGAGTTTTACAGAAAAACAGATGCCTTGGTCCCACAGTCAAAGATTCTTATTTATTCAGTTTGGTGTGTGGCCTAGGAATTGAGATTTATAAAACTCTGTAGGTGATTCTACTATGCAGACAAGGTTGAGGATGCAGCTTTTGATTGAGGAATACCAAAACCAGACTCTCTGCTGGTCCCGAGATTCTCCTCACTAAAATTTCTTATGTTTGGATATTGTTTCTGAAAGCTCCTGGTTGATATGAATTATATTGCTTTGAACGGAGTGATGTGCTAACACATCCATACTAACATCTAGGCATCACATAGTTTGGAAGGGGTAAGGATACAAAGGAAGGTTGGAGAAGGAGGAAAAGAAGGAATAGGGAAAGTACCAAGGCGTGGGTGAAGGGGCCAATATAAACTTACAGAACAAAAAGGAGATGTTGAGTCTTCACATTCTATTATATAAATTGGATTTAAGTTCCATTGTTTTTCATTGCTGATGTTAACTCACACAAATCTTCAGATACATTGTCACAAAATTCTCAAGTATTGTTGGAGCAAAATTGCTTATAATTTATTATTTCTTAAATGAATACATAAATTGTATCACCTTGGTGGAAAGGATACTGCTGGGGATTATACACATAACATATACTGGTAAGGTGGAAGGGACCAATAGGCCTTTACATTCCTTTACAAGCCCAAGAGTTTATGATTCTGAACTTCTAGATCTTGAAGCTCTAGGAAAAATGGTAATCACTACAGTAGGCTATTTATGGGCCCATGAGAAGTGAAACACGCTACAAAAGTAAAATGAAGGAACCTCCTTCTCTGAAATGTTTCTATAAAAAGTAATATGTCAGACTGGAAACAGGGGTTCATGTCTGTAGTTCCAGCTACTCCATAGACTGAGGCAGGAAGATCGCTAAAGCCTGGGCAACATAGCAAGACCCCATCTCTAAAGAAACAAACAAATAAACAAACAAGTGATATGTAGCTTAAGAATCCAGTGGCTCATTGTAATCTCTATATGTCAGTGTCTTTTGGGGGACTTATTTAACCAAGCATTTATTGAACACTTATGTGCTACACTTAAATCCCGGATTTGTCAAGTTCCTTCTTAAAAAGTGGGGCCTAGGCCTAAGAAAAGCATTAGCAATACATATATCAGAAAAGGCCTCCTAGCTAGAAACCATAAAGAACTTCTAATAATCAATCAAAACTACAGAGTTCTTAGAAAATCATAAAAGTACAGGCACTTCAGATTAGCGGATGCTCAAAAAGTCAATAAGCAGCAGTGATCTAGAGCTGGCCTGTACTGACTCACAATCGCCTACTTCTAAATGTTCAGAAATTTGTTGACCAAATTATTAACCCAATCTATTATTTAAAGTTTAATTATATAAACTTCCAATTAAATTATCTTACATTTTGTTACCTATGATCTCAAGGTTATTTGTTGATTGCGTCTGTTGACGGAAACACTATATAATGATGTGTTACTGTACATCTCTTCCCAACTCTACATTGGCTAGTGTCACTTTGCTAGCTTGATATCAGCTTTGGTGGGGGTACTTATGCCATGAAAATCAGCAAATGCTACAAATCAGGGATTGATTTTTGTTTTGTTTTGTTGATTGTCTAGACTTAAGAAACTGATGGAGAAAATGTTAATAATGCAGATTAAAGTTAAGTGTGTCATGTCTGTAATCATCGGATTGTAAATAGCACAAAAACATTGAGGAAATGGTCTTTTAGAATTTTAAAAATATTACCTGATGCAGCGAAGAAATTGCCCTGATGATTGACAAATGAGTGAAATTCCAACGTAAATCATTGTTGTTTCACTTTTTTTTACTTGTTTATATAAACCAAAATATCAACCAGCAGTCAAGTAGGACCACACTCCTTTGTCAATTTTAACTATAGTTTGGCTACCTATGTGGTCATGTATTCTATTACCATGATTTTCATATAAAAACCTAGAAAGTGGCTGGCTCACCTCCGGTTCTAGGACAAGTATGGCATAATCTGGACTAGTCTCCTAGTCAAGCGCTCTACTAATCACACCAAACTATTTATTTAAGGATGCTGCAGCAACACTACTGTCAGGCCAAGATCCAATGAGTCTAAGAGTTCAGTCCTTATCTGTAGACCACTGATTTTGCTCAAGGAAAAAAATTCGCAAAACAGTAATAGAGTCCTGACCAGGCATTACGAATTCTGTACTGATGTTTAAAAGAGGGACTAGGCAAAAAGGATAAAGGCTCAGCATGATCTATCTGTATTATAGGAAAAAGCAATTTAAAGCATATTTTACTGAGTAGTGCCAGAACATTACTGAAAAAGAAAGTTAATGCTTTTTCGTTCTCAAAAGCCTTCTATAATGTGTAAGTATTGTCATATTAGAGACACTTCTGGGAAATGCTTGGTCAACTAAAAGTGTTAAAGAGCTGAAAGAGAACATTGACTTAGAAGCAAAGTGAAATGTATCTTCCCACCTCTGTGAATTGTAATGGTAGCCACTGATGTGCTTCTTAATTTCTTCTACTGTGAAAAATAGAAGATATTATTGAGGAAAAAAAAGGCTTTGACAACTAGTGAAGGGAAATTGATGGCAACATGAAGCTGTTTGAGGAACAAAATGTGGGATCTCAAACACTTTGGGTAGGAGTGTAAATTAAATCATCCACTTTGAAGAACAATTTGGCAGTTTCTATTAAAAGTTAAAAATGCTGTTATCTTACCACTTAACAATTCTACTTCTAAGTATCTTAATATTATTAAAAAAATACTTGGAATGCACACCCAATGAGTATTTCACGGCTATTCTTTACACGTAATAGTGAAAAACTAGAAACCTGAATGCTTTTCAATAGGGAAATGGCTAAAGGAACTATAAAATAACCATACTGTTGAGTACTAGGCATCAGCTAAAACGAATAAGAGAGATCTTTGTTGAGTGAAAAAAGTGAGTTGCTGAATGATCATTAAATATGACACTACGTTTTTAAAAAGCCTCAAAAACAGTAATATATGTTCTTATAGGCACATAATTATTCATGAAATCAAATGGAAGTCTAGAATTTGCTGTGCAATATGGTAGCCACTAGCCACATAAGGTTATTTAAATTTAAATTAATAAAATTAAAGAAAAATAAACATTGATTTCCTCAATGGTACTAGTTGCATTTCAAGTGCTAACAGCCACGTGGCAGGTGGCCACTGTATTGGCGAGTGGAGATCTAGAAGGATAAACACAACCGATGATAGGTTACCAGGGGAGAGGGCCGAGTTTACGGATGGTTGTCTATAGAAACATGAGATTTCTGCACCACTTTTAAAATTTTTATGATGAGAGTAGATTATATATTGTCTGGATAATTTAAAATGAATACATTTGTAAAATTAAAGGTACGCCTAACAATGAGATTTCTAAAACGTTTTAGACTTTTAGTAGATAGATCAGCATAAATTGATTTGGGCACCTTGTCCTTTTAGCCTGTTAACTATCCCAAATCACACAAAAAATACTAAAACAAACAAAACCATTTCCTCCTCTTTCCCTACCTTTAACAAGTGTCTGCTGGGCGCTTACTATATTCCAGGCACTTAAAGTACAAGGATCATAATGCAACTGCTGCTTAGACTGAAGTGTTTTCACCACTGATGCAGCAAGAGGATTTCTGTGTTGTGCATTTTTTCCCTTGTAACTGATTAAATAATTACTAGTTGGCTTTATGCAATGTTTACATAATTACAGAATATAAATGGTGGTTATTAGACTCACTACAATATATATCTTTATAATATTAGGGCCATAGGCACTCACATTTATTTTCGTTAGGGCATAAAATAATAATTCCAGAAAAAATTTGAACTGGTATACATAACTTACAAATCATTCGAGCGCTTCCAAGTCAGAATAACTTCTTTGAAAGCACCAAAAAGAAAAGCATATACCTTCTTTTATAGTTATCCACAGACTGTAAGACTAGGTGTATAAAGTTGATGGGTACACACTTTCTTGATTGATTCTTTAGATGATAGGTCAATAGTGTAGTAGTGAATATTGATGGTAAATGTCCTTGGCAATGCTTCACAGTGCAGAGTAGACTGGACTGCAAGTCCCAGATGACTGTGAGCACAGGAAAGAATAAATCTTGTGTCCCAGATACACACCGATCAGTATCCTCAGTGGACCCATAGAACCTAGCACACAGCATCTGTCCCATTAAATGCTTGTAGAATAATTAAATATATTACATCTAGGAAACCGTCTGCAAGTCTTAAGGTTTGTCTTTCAATTATGTAATCATCAGTCTCAATTAATAATATAGAAAGACAGAGAATTTCATCACACTTGCAAAAGGGTTTGTTGCAACTTCTGTTAACTCTTTTTTGCCTCAACTTTCAGGGGTGGATTTAATATAGCGAAGTTTGCTGCTAGAATTGAATCTTTCAGCGTGTATATGCTCTTTTGAAAAATGTTGTATGATTTTGTTATGTAATGTTTTGTAATAGATGTTATTTTTTAAAAAATGCAGTATTTATTAAAATATCAGCAGCTGATTTAAACACTACACAAATGCCTGAATATAAAGAAATAGCATCACCTGGGTCCAAGTTAATTGCCTTTATTTGCTGTACTTCATGAGCCATCAATTCCTACATACTCCAGTGCTGAGATACTCATGGGGTGATCCATGGACCAGCAACAACATCACCTGGGAGCTTTGGAAATTCAGAATCTCCAGCCTCACGCCAGACATACTGAATCAGAATCTTCATTTTAGCGTAGTGATTTCTAGTACATTTAAGTTTGAAAACAATCGTCTGGCCTTCGGTTGCCTTTATGCATCTTCTCACCCACAGTGCCATCTAGTCCAATATTTCCCTGGCCTCTTAGTCTGTCCACAGCCTTCCGACAGGCAAGCTTTCCATAATGTTGTCATTTAGACTCATGGCCCTCTCAGAGTCTCTGATGAGGTTATGGCTTTCACGTGCGGGTATATACAATCACAAAATAGGGTGGAATTCACCTGAGAGCAGGAACATAACAATAACCTTGAGTAATGGAGGCTAGTACCAGAGCAGCTAGTACCTGGACAAACTTGTCATTCTGCTGGCAGCATTCTGTTTGATTGAAGTTCAATACAAGAGGAAAAATAAAAGCACGCCAGAAGACCAAGAAAGTTTGCATTATCTATCATCTAAAATCTCCCTGAACACAAGGTGATGTTTGTAGCAAATCAAGTTAAACGTTCCTGGAAACATCTGTCTCTGGACATGCTGGAGGACACAGGTGGATTTAGAGCTAAGCAAGCCTGCATGTTAAAAGATTGAGAGATCTTGTGAGGAAATCCATTTAATTATATTCAACCCAGCCCAGTATATATTTTGAACCGCAAAGTACTACTTTTTTCATGCAACATTCATTAAAATTGGGCAAAACTTGTTCTTGTGGTGGGAAATGCTCTTGAAACGTGTGTAGAGGTTCCTCATAATGCCTAAAAGGTAATTTAAGCCCCCATGTTTCAGAAAAATCTGACTTATTATGTAACAGTGAATATACCTGTGTAATTTCAGTATTTTAGAAGTAAAACAATGCTTTGATTCCAAATATTAAATTAACTTAGGCATTGCTCTCCCACTCTGTCTCCCAAGCTGTGACTCAGATGTCAGAACAAATTTTTTACCTAGTTAGGGAAGGAATTTTCACAAGTTTCAGGGCCATAAAAACATCAGTAAGACACCTATTTAGTGCAGCACTCTCTTGTTTTCCATCCTCAATTTCTTAAACGTTGAATATATTTTTTCCATTGCTCTTCTTGAAGCATTATCTGTGGTATATGATAACAGCATATGCAAATGGAAGAGACTGTATTTGTCTCAGGATGCACTTGATGATGATTTTTCTGAAATGGCAACTGAAACTTGCAATCAAAGACTAGGATCTGATCTTTTTTAAGTTTTAAAACTGTAGGGTGTCCAGTAGGTGGGAGGGGGCAGGGGGATGGATACATTGACATCTAATGGGTGTGGTGAACCATCTGGGGGATGGACACGCTTGAGGCTCTGACTCAGGTGGGACAAAGGCAATATATGTAACCTAAACATTTGTACCCCTGTAATGTGCTGAAATAAAAAAAGAAAAAAACTGTAGTAAAGTTATATGACTTTAGACTGGAAAATTGAGTTCCAGGGAAGTTGAATGAACTTGTTCAAGGTGACTTAGCTAATTAATTACAGAATGGGAGTAAACATCTGGTTTCTATAATGTCTTTTGTAAAGCATACTACATAAACACCTCGGTTTCAGAAGGTTCCTTGTAATTAGGTATGAAAAACATTATCCCTGAAAATATAATTGGATTATGAGAAATCATTGTTTATATATATTAAACTAGAAAAAAATTCCAACTATGATTATAAACCTCTAAATTATAGACACTTTCAGTGAAATACACTGTCTCATAAAAACCATATCCAAAAAACAAAATGACTGAAACAGATGTTATGTGTGGGGGTCAGAGGGAAGTTTTCCAGTTATATTACGCTAATATGAGAAAGACTCTAAAAATCCTTTCTTGTGGGCTGGTTGGGGATCAGTAGAGAAAATAAAAGAGAGAGATGAATTCCTTGGTGTCAGGTTTTGAAAAGATGACTATTGTGTTATATTCCTCTGAGCTCAGGCTATACTTTAAATTTTGTGCATTATCATGTTTATTATGTGGACAAAGACAATAAACATTTGTTTCTTCTTGCCAACTTTCATTACCTTACGAACAAAGACTCTAAAGGCCTACTCAAGTGGTTTTGTGCACTGTTACTTGTAATACAATGAACGATTTTGGGGAATTTGGAGATCTTTTGGTTATGACCCCTGAGGAAGTTATTTAATTTTTCTTTGCATCAGTTTTCTTAACTTTAAAACATAGGTAATATTACCTACCTATTTAGAATGATTGTGATGATTGAATTACATAATTATGCAAAGTACTTATGCTTAGTGTACTAGTATTCTGCATTTATATCTAGTAATTTATTCAGTAATTCAATAGGGTAAGGGATGCTCTACTATAGATATAGTGGGTTATAGGATTTTTGTTTTGTTGGTAAGTTGAAGGCAAAATGCTTGGCTATTCTCACTGAAAGAAGATCCAGAGATATAGGGTATTATAATATGTTAAAAATTTAGTGGCCATCAGAACATTTTGTCTTTATTGAAATTTTATTAATATTTAGGGAGGGCATTCTGGGGTTTCATTTTAGCAAAATAATTAGAAATAATTTCTGTTCATTATTGGAAGCTTTTTTAAGTGAATCTATCATGAGGAAAGGAAAGGTTCTTAAGTTGTATTGCAATTTTTCTCAGAAATAAAGTAAACATGCTGTATTAATATTGCTGGTATAAGTTATACTCCATAAAATGTTTTTTTTCAAGTAAAATTATGACTTACTATTTCAGTACAGATCTCTCTAACATTTAGTTTAAATATAAGAAAAAAACTATTTGACTAGGTTTGATCTTTTTTTTTTATTTCAGAATATTATGGGTGTACAAACATTTTGGTTACAAGTAATGCCTTTGCCTCGCCCAAGCCTGGGCTAGAAGTATGCCCTTCCCCCATACAGTGTGCTCCGTCTTCATTAGTTGTGAGTTTACCCACCCCCACCCCCCAACCC
>NW_012155284.1:19999287-20003654 GCF_000956105.1 Propithecus coquereli
GTTTTGTTCAATAAACTCTAGATACTCTTAAAACATATTAACAAGCTTTTGAAGATTAAGTGCACCATACTTAATTAGATGGAGTGCATAAAAAATGCCCAATTTTTGACTTCTTTATTGACTTACAAGCTCCTAAATAGCCAATGAACAAATCCTTCTAATTCTTAGTTCATTAGCCCCTTTATTTCCATTTCAATGCAACTTCATATTGAATAGGAACTATTGATATTAATAGCCTTTAGAATCCTTCTTTTACAAATTATAGTATATATTGTCACCAGATTAAACTTATTTAAATCTCTCTATATATTATTTACCTACATATCAAGTAAATTTTGCTGATTTTTCCATAGTAAAGAGTCTAAAAAATCCAACATTTCTTATCTCTTCTCAACTACTATATCCCCCAAACTATTTTTATTATTATTATTATTCCACATGTACCTTCTTTGAATTTTTAATTCAAGCCTTTCTTTCTTGAGTTATTCTCCAGCTGCTAGATATTTATTCATTGCTCCTTGTAACCACTGAGACACCATTTCTTTCTATTATTAATTTGATACTTAGTATTTATTTTCTTTGTTGGGATGGTTGTGTATATCTTCTCTTTTAAAGAAGATTTTTTTTAAATGTCTGCCAACTAGCCCAATACTTAATAAAAGTTTAATGATGATGATGATTTGAAAAGCTGTGTTCTATAGTATGCAGATATACTTTTAGATATATAGATGATATAATTTTATCATCAAAATTTATGATATACATTCTAAATGAAAAATAATCATGATGAAAATTTAAGATAAAATGATTTTAGAATATGTTATTTGGCAAAGTGGAAAATTATCATGGAGTTTAATGAAAATTCCTGCATATTGAAGGAGTGTAGGCATATAGATGAAAAAAAAAAAAACTCAGGAATTCCACCTCCAGCTGCCCTTATTGAATACCACGCCTCTGTAAGAACTTCATGACTTGGCAGGCTTCGCAGGTTGTCACGGTGCATGTTCTTAGTGCTGCCAAGGACAAAATTTAGTTTTAACTGGACCAAGAATTCAGGGGTCTCAGATGTCTACTATTTTCCATAGAAATAACCATAATCAATTTTAAATATCAGATCAGCTTTCCTTTTGGGGTGATACAGTGTAGGTCAAAATAAGAGAGGCCCTGATACTTCATTCAAATACCGTTTCTGCCATTGTTGAATTATATGAACTTTAGCAAGTTATTTAACCTCCTTATACTCTCATTATAAAACAATTGTACAAAAACAACATCCTAAGGGTGATTACAAGAATTAAATAAGATAAAATACAAAATTCCTGTATCTACTTGTATCTATAGTTCATATCTATTCAGTGTAAATTTCTGAGTTTCTTTTATCTCCCAGTGGTAGGTATTATTTATTGAGTGCTTATTCTGTACTAGGTGCTCTTCAAAATACTTTATATCATGGGTATTAACACATTTAATCCTTGGAGCATTCTTATGCAATAGCCACTATCATCATCATCATCATCATCACCGTCATCACCATCATTCTATTTCACAGATGAGGAATTGAGCCACAGACAAGTAAAGTAAAGCAGCTAGTAAGTGGCACTACTGGGATCCGAAACAAGCTTTTTGGCTCCAAACACACTGCACATCCTCTGAACCACTAGACAACATAGCCTCTCCCACTATGAGATTGTTTCCACGGACTACATCTTATGGGCAATTTGAAAGCAATCTTATTTTAATTCATATTTACCTAATTAAAATGTGGTTGAGAGAAGCATAAGATGTTTTCCATAGTCAAGTATAAATCATTTTAATTTATTCATTCTTTTGAATGAGCCCTACTACTGCCCCCTTTCAATTGTGGGAAATCAGCCTTGCTTGTCCTTACAGAGACAAGGGCACACTTTCCAAGCTTTGTCTCAGACCCTGTGCAAATCTCGTCTTCTTTGTTTTACTTCCTATAAATAATTAGTGAAACAAAACGTTTTCAAGGATTCCAATTAACCTAAAAAAAAATTTGGGAAATCCACAAAGAGATATCTAGGAAAACTTTTATGAAGTTAAGAGATGTTATCTGCTGTTCTAGGCGTGGGTGACTTTATCAAAACATTTCGCCCACTTTCAAATTTCCACTTGTTAAAACCTAAGGCCTTATTTGGCTGTCACTTACAGTACAGTGTTTTTCAGACAAGTTCTTGGCAGCTAATTTTAAAGAGATTTTATGAAAAGGCAAGCTGTGGAGTGCTCATATTGGAAGAGCTCCTTAGGACCCTCTGCATTAGTGTAAAGAAAATTGCCAGTCTATCCAAACCTATTCACCTTGCTTGTCTTCAGAACTTTACAATTTACATTTCCTAAGGTAGTGATTTTCAGGCATGATTTAGAAACACTGCAGGATTTTTCAAATTTTTTCAAGGAAGTGGCAAAGAATTCTCAAAAAAAATTATTTTTTTTTTAATTTTTAAAAAGCAGCATGCATTTAATATATCGTTTGGGAGATTCAGGAAGGTATTTGTAGATGTTAGGAAATTGTATTACTAATAATGATAGTATATGGGACCTGCGAAGAGGCTGCCAATCCTGTTTCTACAATGGAATCTTTTAACATACATCAAAGCAGTGAGAAATTTGTAGAATGCCTTTATTCAGGCTTAGTCCATGTTTAACCACAATGCTCAAAAAATTTTTAATGGATTGCTGTTGTATCTTCCATTTTAGCTTGGTTGTGACCATCAACAAAGTGCCCAGTCTCTGTGAGCATCCTAAATGACATACTATTTACAAAAAGACCAGCATGTAAATATTAATAGTTTACTCTTATTAAGTACTCTCTACAAGGTCACTGAAGGCAAGAACTAGAACCTAAAATCCCTTCGACTATATATATGCATACTACATACATACATATCCCCAATATGTAGCCCATATCATTCTTAGTAGCATCTCTTGCTTTACTCGGTCACTAAGAGTCACTTTCTCTACTTTAGAACCAGACGTTTATGTATCTCTAGTCTCTAGGCTCTTACCTGGACACTTGGGCTACACTTCTTCCTGCGATGGTTTTGTATGCGTCATCTATCCCACTAGACTATAAGCTCCCTGAAGACAAACACAGCATCCAGCTAATCTTTAAATACCCTAGAGCACTTAGTGCATGGCATAAAATAAATACCCACAGATGTTTATTGAATGGAAGTGAGTCTTTAGAAAGTAGAAATTTTAAAAAAAAAAATGTTTTTGCCATGTCAGGATACTGCGTGTTAGTTTTTCTCGCTTTATCCTATGGTCTACATTTTATATCTATTGACAGTTAGGCTTTTTTTTTTTTCCCCCCCCACAAAACTTGCTTCTTTATTTCATTTTCACATTGTAGTTCTTCATCCTGGAGTGTACTTCTTTCTTAACTTTCTTTCCATTAAGTTTCGAAACCCCTTCCCTTCAAGCTTTACTTCACTTCAGAGCTCCCTCATCACACATACATATTATTTTCATTGTATTTTTCTGCACCTGATTATATCACTTCACAGGTCTTCTGGTGTCTTTTCCTAAGCCTTGTCTAGTCCTTTCTACTAAGTTACAAGCTCTTTGAGAGCAAGCATTGCATACTTGTTTTGCAGAACTCCTAGTGCAGTTGTCAGCCCCTCATCCCACTTTATAGAAATATATATACATTTATTTTATAAATCCATATGTAAATCTACCTGTGCAGTTCAAACCTGTGTTGTTCAAGAGTCAACTGTAGAAGAGCAAAATAAAGATATTTTCAGACGCAGGAGAGTTCAGAATGATTCCTACCCCTGACTTAGTTTGTTTTTTGTTGCTTATAACAGAACACTTGAAACTGGGTCATTTATAAAGAAAAGGAATTTATTTCTTATAGTTCTTGAGGGTGGGAAGTCCAGATCAAGGGGTGGCACCTAGTGAGGGCCTTCTTGCTGGGGGGGACTCTGCAGGGCCCCGAAGTGGAGCAGGGCATCACGTGGGGGGTGCGGAGCGTGTGCTCAGGTCTCTCTTCCTCTTCTTCTAAAGCTACCAGTCCCACTCCCATGACAGCCCATCGATCCATGCATCCATGAATGAGTCCATCTCCTGAGGGCAGAGATGCTCAAGACTGAGAACTGCTACCTGGGGGATTAAGTTTCAACATGAGTTTTGGAGGGACATTCAAACCACAGCAGCCTGCAAACCATTCCTGAGACAGTTTCTAAACTATATATAGCACAGAACCAAAAAATGCAAAAGGAAGACACAAGATACAAGAATTAGAGAGCGAAGAGATCAGGAAAGCATGTAATTGTGTATTTTTAAAAATTAACAGCAGCCGGGCGCGGTGGCTCACGCCTGTAATCCTAGCTCTCTGGGAGGCC
>NW_012155284.1:20003704-20011216 GCF_000956105.1 Propithecus coquereli
TTTTTGATAATGTCACAGCACACATCACATGTCCCATTGAATTGTTATAGGTGTACTCACAGGAGAGATGCACTAAGTGGTTGACCCTATGCTCCTCTGAACAGAACCTCAGAATATCCTTTTCTATAACATTTTAAAGGCAAGAAATTGAAACTTAAGGTGGAGAAACCAAGAGGAGAGATAGGAGAAACTTGATAAATTGATCTAATAGTAATTATAGATACCAAAAAAAGACTCAGACTATTTCAGTTTCCATTTTGTCTGGATGCATTTTGCAGCTCCTTCTGAAGATATTGTGTATTTTAAAAATGTAAAATATTCTTAGATATGGAGAAATGTGATTTGACGAAGTAGGCTGCTAGGAACATCCCTATTCAAAGATTTGGTGGATTCCTTTCCAATGCTTTTTAATGTCTGCACTCCTAGTGTCCACATAAATAAGATTTAATAGGTTTCACCACTTACTTTCCTGTTATAACACTTATACTTCTTTCCAGTAGCAAAATAATTTCTTCTCTTTTATTTTAAATCCCCTCTGAATAAGTCTGTTGAAACTATATTCATCACATATTAAAATCTTACATTAAAAGACAATAAAGGGAATCATGAAAAGCTAGATGTATTTCACCCTCTTATAGTTGAATTCATAAGATTGTATATATCATAAATAGTAATTGAAACTTTATAATCATTTTTAACTACTCATGAAAACAGTCTTTCCCTCTGGATGGGCATTAGTTTAAATGCAAAGAGATAACAAATATCATTTGTGAGTCTAAATAGTGTTGTTCAGTGCTTTGAAAGGGCCGTTATTAACAACTTTGCAGAACACACAGCAACCTGTAATGTGTTCCATGTGCGGTATTTTTAAACCTTTTGTTCGTTTCTAACTGGGGGAGGAGGGAGTCCATTTTATTCTCTTGGGATTTGTCTTATAAGGTGCATCAAATTGAGATTAGTAAGCAGGACAATATTTCTCCTTGCCTAGCTGATGCTTGTTTATTCTTCGTACATATATTAATGTAAAGCACGCCAAAGGACTAGCAATTTTCTTTTATGAACATAGCCTGTAGAGAGATAAATAGCCCTGTGGGAGAGGAAGGTCAAGTTCAAAGTTTTTCTTTCCTTTGGATTCAGGAATAAGCAAATGGAAAGACTAGCCAAACAACAGAGCAGCAGGCATCTGATGGTTAAGCCCTCCCCCCAGGACTTTTTATGTACATAAGCAGAAGTCACTCCAGCAGCTGCGGCGCATTAGTTCCAATAGTTTAACAGGCTGCTTTGTAGCGCTGACAAAAGCCCTGCTAGCGCAGTGGCTTCCCTCCATGTTCCTTTGCCATGCGAGCTCGTCAGTGATCTTTGGCAGGGGCTCGGGAGAGGGAGAGGAGGGGTGACGTTTAGCAGGCTTCCGCCGAGGAGCGCACTCGCCTCGTCTGCACCCAGCCCCGCCGCCACGGAGAGACTGAGGCAGGAGACCGAATGAACTAACAGCAGCTGGATCCGACCTGCTTCCCCGGACCTTTCCCGGACTCCGAGCGACAGAATCCCTGGAAAGAGGCCAGGGAACCACGTTGCCCTGGATTGTCGCCAGCTGTACAAAGTTGACCAGGAAAAATGGCTCAGCAGACGACAAGCCCGGACACCTTAACAGTTCCTGAAGTGGATAATCCGCATTGTCCAAACCCGTGGCTGAACGAGGATCTTGTGAAATCTTTGCGGGAAAACCTGTTGCAGCACGAGAAGTCCAAGACGGCGAGGAAACCGGCTTCTCCCAAGCTCTCTCCAGTGATTTCTCCGCGAAATTCCCCCAGGCTCCTGCGCAGGATGCTTCTCAGCAGCAACATCCCCAAGCAGCGGCGCTTCACCGTGGCTCATACGTGGTAAGGTTCGCACCGACCACACGGAAATGGTGGCTGTCTCCCTTCGGTGACTTTTGTTCCTCCCGCCTTTAATTTCAGGTGAATTTCCTCACCTGAAATTTATCGCAAGTAGTCTCCTTTAACAATAAATCCCACAAATGCCCAAGTCAGGGCAAGGATCCTGGGGAGTGGCTGAGGTGGGGGCGCTTCTCAAAGTTCAATTCCTATTGCAAGTTCCTACAAGAAAATTGGCTTCCAGATGTCAAATGGGAATGCAGTTTTACTCCCATACCTACGTGGTGGCGTTTATTTGATTTCTTAAACTAATATGCCTGCCAGGTTCTCCAACAGCCTAGGAAAGAAAGGATCAGAAAGGGCTGGGGTGGGGTGGAGTGGGGTGGAGGAGAATCACAGTTTGCTTTCTTCCCTGCACGATCCCATCCGCACTTTGACAGACAAAGATGCTTGTGTATTTATGTGTATAACAGGCTGTCCCCATAAAGCCCCTCCTCACTACTGAATTTAACATACAGTATTTATAAACCCAAATATGCCCTTTACAAAGAAAAGAAGAAAGGGATTAGGAATTCAGTGCCGAAAGTTGCAGGCTGGTACTCGGTGGTAGTATTGTGTTCTTTTAATTTGGATTGTTAGAATATTTTGTCAATATTTTAATCTTTTTTTTTAAAAATATTTTTATCTTCTCTGTAATGGGTGAATTTATTTTATGCATATGCTTCCATGTATTTTTCTGGAGGATTCTTGATGTTTTCTGCTCTTGAAAAAACAAAGATTAAAATAAACCAGTTTCTGCCTGAGAAGAAGTGATTCCAGGTTCTGATCAGTGGGTCTGAGTTCCGGGGTCTATGATAAACACCTGGTTACTTCTGGTAGTGGTAGGTTTTATACACTACCTTGACATTTTGGTAAGATGAGCATAAATTATGATAAAGAAAACAGCATAACAAAGAGAAAACAAGTGTATTAGTTGAGAAACTGTTTGACTGAATAATTTTTGTATAGTTTTTCCATAGCAAACCAAAAAGTGTGCCAGGAATGGGAGGGAAAACCCAACTAGACTTCTAGGAAGAAAGTAGCAAAAGTAAAGAGAATCAAAATCTAAACTAGTGACATGGCTGTACCCAGGCATGCATTGTAGATGAATGCAGATGACAAAGGAAATAAAAGGCATGTCACACCCAAAGACATGTCCAATAAAATCACAGTTCTGATTTTAAGTAACTAGATCTCTGATCAGGAAAGTGTTTTATCTCTGAGATTTTAACAGCTGGATGGTATTTCTGAGTTTAGATACAATGATCGTAAGAGGAGTAAGACAAATATTGCATTTTTCAGTCTTGAAGAAATTATTGGGAAATGATGACTTCTCTTGATGAAGCTTTTGTTGAAAAAAATTTGTCAGCAACTAGCAGTGAATAAAAGAAAGGCATAGATAAACACTTCAGATGCTCTGAAGGAGAGGGTTGGCTCAAGACCAGACATCGGGTGCCAAAGCGGGAAAACTGGCTTGAGTTCATAAGGAGCCAGGACCAGAATTTTGGTATCCAGTGTCTCTTTTGGTTGAGCTGCTTTATCATTGTACCTCCTAAATCGTACCTCTTGCTAAATGGGAGATCCTCAACTCAGCTGCTTGATTTCAGTCTAAATGAAGCAACCTAGAGTCCAGCTGAAGGTTATCTGAACTATTTGGACACGTTGAGATATAAGGAAGGCAGGAAATCTCAGGAAAACAGGCTCCCTTCTGAAATTTCTGGCACTTCCTTTTCTGGTGCTGTTTGGAAAAGCGCCAGGAACACAATTTCTACCAATATTTCATTTTGGTATATCAGGTCTCAGCCAGATCAGGGAAGTATAAAGAGACCCATGGAAATGAAAAATAAAAACCATGGTATCGATTTTTAGTAACTTGGAAGCAGTTTCCCTTATGAACTAAAACCATCCAGCAAGGGAGTTGGAAAGAATATCTCAAATTTTCCTTATTGGTTCCATGAGCCCCAAGAATATCCACAGGCATCTTTTGATAAATATCATCCCATCTGTGCTTTTACAATTTGTACTCTAGTGATTACCAAGTTGAGCAAGAACCATTTCTTGGTTTCAAATAATTTACACTTTAGTAGAAAAGGTGAATCATACTCTAAGGCATCTGTTTTGATACTTGCTATTACTAGTACATTCAAATCCTCTGCCCCTCCCCAATTGAGATTATCAGCCATTTAAATACATTCCTTGTATGTTCCTGCCTCCAAATGTTAGTTCCTGCTCCTGGTATTCCCCTCCATTTGATATGCATACATTTAATATCTACTAAGTCTAACATGTTTAGTTTGTATCTAGTGATTACCAAGTTGAGCAAGAACCATTTCTTGGTTTCAAATAATTTACACTTTAGTAGAAAAGGTGAATCATACTCTAAGGCATCTGTTTTAGTTAAGGTAATCTTGTTCTACAAAATACTCTCCAAATATCAGTGGATTGACACAGTGAATGTTTATTTCTTACTTCTGCTTTTTGTGGATACACAGCCTGCCCTGGGTTGCTTCAGGGCCCAGGAATCCTACCATTTTGTGGTTCCCCTGTTTGGAACACGTGATTCCCAAGGTTACCAGGCTTAGCTGAATCAGGGGAAAGACCACAAAGGATGGCAGGAGTGAGTTTTTACGAGGCAGGCCTAGAAGTGTGCACGTCACTTATACTGGTATTCTTCTGGCTAGAGCTTAGTTCGTGACCACTGTTAACTGCAAAGGAGGCTAGGAAACATGTCTCAGATCAAACAATAAGGTAAAACAGATCTGGTGAAGAGCTAGCCCATTTATGTCACGGTTTGTTAATGGCTACCTGGTTTACCCTCTCTATCATAGTTGAATTCCTTAGAATAGCATCTGTGACGATCAGTCCTTGAACCTCTCTCTGCACACCTCCTGCATGAAGATTGTACAGAAACAATTCTATTGTTTAACAGGTCTATTGAATGGAAAGATCTGCTTATACAGTTGAAGTCACTTTCCCTGTAAACTATCATCCATGGTTCCAGGGTCTGCTTTAGGAGCTCTGCAGTTTGAATCTTTGCCTTCTTCCACGTAGCTCTGAAAGCAAGTGGCTTGGAATAACCCACCAGAGAGCCAAGACCCTTTTTCTTCTTCTTGGTACACTCATGCTTGGCGTGATGGCTGGTCAGTGGTAGATGCTTGATAAATATCTGCTAGATGAATTCATTAATCAATACTTTACTGTTCTCATGCTTTTTAAAAAGTCTTTTTTTAACTAAACACCTAGTTATTTCACCTTTATATTCTGTATTTACCAGGTTAATCCTGGTTGTTCTTATCCAGACTTCATTTGGGTTTTCATAACCCATTCAAAGAGTAGCATACTGAGTTGATACAATACTCCAGGTGCTGTGTCACTCAGAGAGCATCTAAGCAGTCAGAAACCAGACTACTTAAACTTAACTTCTGACTTCCCATTTTACTGGTTGTGTGACTTAGGACAAGTTACTTTAACATGTGCTTCAGTTTCCCTGTTACCCAATTTCCTGGAAATAGTATCTATTTGGGGTTGTGGTTTAAGTGCAATTATGTGTAAATTTAAGTGTGTTGCACTGGGCCGGACACTTAGTGAGTGTCATTATAAGCTAATACTTTCTTATTATGTACCATATGGCCATTGTGCCAGTTTTGGTCTGCATGATCCTTTAGGATCATCTTTAAATTTCTAGATTATTATCCTGTCAGTGGTTTGTGAATGAACTGGAGTGAAGCAAAGGGAACATATGTGAAGAGAAAAGAGTTCAAAAGAATAGTGTACATCAGTTTTATGACTATGGGAAAGAGAAGGCAGAAAGGAGAGGCATTTTTGAGGCAGAACCATAGGGTTCTTTGCCTCTTCTCTGCCCACTCCCATTCCACACATCTTTCAAGTCTGTGCTCTTCCTGAGAGCTCCCTCCAGTTTTTCCAAATGAAAGTAATCTGTTACTTCTTCAAATTTCCATAGCACATCTTGCCTCTGCTATTCTATCAATGCTTATTAGTAATCATTATATCACTAGCCAATATGTATTGAACACTGATATTTGTGTTAGGATCAGAACCCTCTGTGTCCATGCTTTTCACTACTATGTTTTACTGTTTTTATTTAATATATAATACCTTGTAGTCTAGTGATTATATACATGACTCAGATTTCATCTGAGTAGGGGATTCCCTCTGACATCAGCAGGAACTCCAAGGTCAGTGGAATTTCTGGTGAAGAAAATTTAACTTCCACTACTAGTTTATTTCAGAAAAATCAGTCAGAAAATTCTTTATATTTTCTCTTCATTAAATTTTAAACACATTTTGTGGGAATTAGGCCTAAATAATGTCATGGAAGAACAAGTTAGAACTGATGGTTTTCAGTCTTTGATAACTTAAAAGTTACTGTTTGGTCTAATTCCAGTCACAAAACCTCTGCTCTTTTATCACACATTCTTTGTAAAAGTAATTTAATATTATAATCACTTTTAAGTTATACATTTTTCATACTTCTGTAATATAAATCTATATATCCACCACCTAGATTTTAAAAATGTCTATATTTTACCATTGTTTGTGTCAGTTCTTTTTTTAAAGAATAAAATGTTATAGAAACTGCTAAAGTCATCCTCATCCTATTCTCCTGTCTTCTTAGAGGATCCTGAAGTCAGTGTGTTCTTTCTTGCATGCCTTTATATTTTAACCTCATATATATGTGTTGTGTTTGTGTGTGTACTGTTTCATACACACTATACTATGCCATACTATACAGTGAAAAAGAGCAAGGAGTGTATATCTTACATATATATATGTCCCTTAGCGACTTCCTCCTTATTACTCCATATTATGGCAATTGAGCTATATTGATGCACATAGACCTGGATCATTCATTTAAACTAACAAACAGTACACAGTCATGCACCACCTAAAGATGTTTTGGTTAACAATAGACCGCATATACGAAGGTAGTCTCATAAAATTATAGTGGACGTGAAAAATTCCTATCACCTAGTGAACTCATGGCACAAAACATAATTCATGGGTTTGTGGAGACGCTGGTATAAACAAACCTACTGTGTTGCCGGTCATATAAAAGTACAGCCCATATAATTATATACAGTATATAATACTTGATAATGATAATAAATGACTATGTTATTGCTTTAAATATTTACTATGCTACACTTTTTATCATTAGTTTAGAGTGTAAATAGGGTATTTTTAACTTATAAAAAAAGTTATAAAAAACATTTTAAAAAGTTTACTGTAAAACAGTATCAGGCAATTCCTTCAGGAGATAATCCAGAAGAAGGCATTGCTATCACAGGAGAGGACAGCTCCATGTGCCTTGTTGCCCATGAAGACCTTCCAGTGGGAAAGATGTGGAGGTGGAAGCCAGTTACTGATGATCCTGACCCTGTGTGGGCCTAGGCTAATGTATGTGTTTGCGTCTTAGTTTTTAACAAAATAGTATAAAAAGTAAAAAAAAAGACATAAAAATTTTGAAAATAAAGCTTATAGAATAAAGATATACAGAAATCAAATATTTTTGTCTAGCTGTACAATGTGTTTATGTTTTAAGCTAAGTATTATGACAAAAGAGTCAAAAAGTTAAAAA
>NW_012155284.1:20011266-20012444 GCF_000956105.1 Propithecus coquereli
ATAAATTATGATAAAGAAAACAGCATAACAAAGAGAAAACAAGTGTATTAGTTGAGAAACTGTTTGACTGAATAATTTTTGTATAGTTTTTCCATAGCAAACCAAAAAGTGTGCCAGGAATGGGAGGGAAAACCCAACTAGACTTCTAGGAAGAAAGTAGCAAAAGTAAAGAGAATCAAAATCTAAACTAGTGACATGGCTGTACCCAGGCATGCATTGTAGATGAATGCAGATGACAAAGGAAATAAAAGGCATGTCACACCCAAAGACATGTCCAATAAAATCACAGTTCTGATTTTAAGTAACTAGATCTCTGATCAGGAAAGTGTTTTATCTCTGAGATTTTAACAGCTGGATGGTATTTCTGAGTTTAGATACAATGATCGTAAGAGGAGTAAGACAAATATTGCATTTTTCAGTCTTGAAGAAATTATTGGGAAATGATGACTTCTCTTGATGAAGCTTTTGTTGAAAAAAATTTGTCAGCAACTAGCAGTGAATAAAAGAAAGGCATAGATAAACACTTCAGATGCTCTGAAGGAGAGGGTTGGCTCAAGACCAGACATCGGGTGCCAAAGCGGGAAAACTGGCTTGAGTTCATAAGGAGCCAGGACCAGAATTTTGGTATCCAGTGTCTCTTTTGGTTGAGCTGCTTTATCATTGTACCTCCTAAATCGTACCTCTTGCTAAATGGGAGATCCTCAACTCAGCTGCTTGATTTCAGTCTAAATGAAGCAACCTAGAGTCCAGCTGAAGGTTATCTGAACTATTTGGACACGTTGAGATATAAGGAAGGCAGGAAATCTCAGGAAAACAGGCTCCCTTCTGAAATTTCTGGCACTTCCTTTTCTGGTGCTGTTTGGAAAAGCGCCAGGAACACAATTTCTACCAATATTTCATTTTGGTATATCAGGTCTCAGCCAGATCAGGGAAGTATAAAGAGACCCATGGAAATGAAAAATAAAAACCATGGTATCGATTTTTAGTAACTTGGAAGCAGTTTCCCTTATGAACTAAAACCATCCAGCAAGGGAGTTGGAAAGAATATCTCAAATTTTCCTTATTGGTTCCATGAGCCCCAAGAATATCCACAGGCATCTTTTGATAAATATCATCCCATCTGTGCTTTTACAATTTGTACTAAGCACTATGCAGAATTTTAAAAATATATTTCAAAT
>NW_012155284.1:20023520-20042517 GCF_000956105.1 Propithecus coquereli
TTTCAGTAAGAAGCTTTATTATCACCTGTAGCAAAAATATGTCGTTTTTTAATAGTTTGGCTTTTGAAAAAAAATCATGTTTTTAAAGTTGTGATTGATTCAGTATAGTTGAAGCCATGTGGTCTAAGAATCACATTTCCAGGTCTGCTGGCCACTTGATATTTGTCCTTATTTACTCAACCTTTTTGAACTGTAGGCTTTTTATTCACAAGTCACATGGTTATGAAGGCATTTGATATTTGTAAGTAAAAAAATTACTAATTAAATTTACAAAGTGATAACAAACTACAGTCCATTTAAGATAAGTAATTAAACACAAGTTCCAACTTGCTGCTGAAGAGAGTGTGGCAGAGGCTGCCTGGGTGAAAACAGTAGACAGGATTGTTTAATAATTCTGTGAGTCATACAAAGCCTTCAGAGCCTTCATAACGAAAGTACTGGCGGTATTTGCATTAGGACACCATCTGGAAGCCATGGTTTTAGGTAGAAAATATGAAAATCTATAGATCATTATAAAAATTCTAATTTAAAATTCTGATGTACTAGATCCTCAATTTTATATCATCTTAACAGATCAGTTTCTTTTACAATATATACAAAATAGAAAAATTATTTCATGTGCAATTTTAAGGGCATGAGCTTTAAGTATTTCAGATAAAGTACTTATTCTCAAAATGAGTTCTTGAAGAGTTGCTATGAGAAGAAATTATGTGATTTCATTTTAGAATAAAAACCTTAGGTTCATAATAATATAGCATCATAACCTTAGATTAATTATAACATAGTCATCAATGATTTAGTTCCTGCTATGTGTAAGGTACTTTCTGCACATTAATCCTTCAAAACAACAGAGGTTGAATTTAAGTATTATTAAGTTGTACTTCACATATGAAGATGCTGAGACTCAGAAAAATTATTACATAACCAAGGTCATTCAGCTATAGAACCTGAAACTATTAGAGTTAAACCTTGAACCCAGGTCTGTCTAACTCTGTACTGTGTTTTTTCTTCAGCATCACCTTTGTGTGGTCTAAGAATCACATTCACAATTATTATCCTACCCTGCATGTATATTCAAGCTATCACAATGAATAAGCAAATATTTTACAAAATGGCAGTCAGTTAAAAGAAGGGGAGAGACAGAATTCTTTCTTGGTGTGGAATCTTAGTTTATTTTTTTACACATGTAGCTTTCATGAAAATCAACATCCTTCTTTCTGATAAAAAATAATATGTACATATAGGAGAAATATATGTCTTTTGTAAAGAAGGGTTTCAGGGTCAACAGAGAACATTCTGATTCACAGTGGTTTTTAAATGCATAAAAACAAAGCCAGTCAGAGGATAATTTTATATTTAATCATTTAGAGAAAAAGGAATAAAAGACTTGAGTTCTAAGGAGAAAGATCAAGTCAGAAATCTGTTAAGGTTTGGTTCCAAAAGAGCTAGCCAGGAATGATGGTCCGTAGGCTCAAGTCACTAAGCAACAGAGTAGCAAACTGCTTGGTAACCAGATCTGGTCTGACTCACAGGCAGACTGCAAGTGACCGGGTGGCCAAATAGGAAGACCAAGGCCCGTCTTATCTCAAAACAATCTCCTTCCACTCATCTGCCAGCTTTCATGCCAAATCCCACTGTTATAGAATAGTCTCTTTGACTTAACAAGATACCAGCTTTTAGAATGGATATATCTCCGGGACCAGAAGCAAATGTTGTCTTTCTTCTTTATAATAGCATTTCTGAGCATGTTTTCTTTGGTTCAATATATTACACATAAAATGTAAGCTTTAATGAGAGGAAAAAAGTGAAAACATTTGGGTTAGTGTTTTGACTTTTGGGTTAGTGTTCTCCATAATAAATGTACACAGGGCCAAAATTGCCTGCCTTCATTTGGTGAGGTCTTTCCTTCGACTCTGAAATACTATTTGGCACTTCCTAGTTTACGCTGTCATCTATTTCATGTTTGTGTTTTGACTGTGTAGCTGAACTGTAAGTTCCTAAAAAGTAAGAACTTCCACATGCATCAATCGTTGCATCCACTGTGAAGGTCCAAGTGCCCCCTGTATAATATGCATTGAGTAAATATTTGTTGTTTGATTGATTGAGGAACATACCTTCTATTGCTATGCCTCTTATGTGAACACTGAGGGGGATCTATATTTTTTCAGCCTAGAAGTCTTGGTGATATTGTTTTTGATTGCCATAATGGAAAAAAAAATTCATACTCAATGATTAATCATTTCTATGGACTTTGTCACCATGACTCTGTGTGCGTGCGTGTGTGTGGGTTTGTGTTCTGGGTTTACCAGATTAGGAAATTAGATTAGTATACTTTGACTTTGGTATATATGAATGCGTCTGTATACTATAGTGTCACAATAATTTGTCAAATATATGCATTTTAATAATATTTAATTTATACCTTGAAAATAATTTATACCTGTTCTATTTCTGAAAAACATGATATAAATATATTTATGATTCTTAGGAAATTACTGAATAACTAGCTTATTAAACTCTGATGACTAATCCTTATCTTTTAGAATTCATACTGATTAAATTATACATCAAAACCTAAGCTTTTAAAAGAAATGCCAAGATTTTAAGAAGAACTTTGAGAAAAGACACCCCCCCGTAGTCCCTTTTTTAGTATGTCAATTGGAGAAATTTAAACTGGCAGAAATTAAGTACCACTTCTCCAAAGTAGATCTTCAGAAAAACTAAAATCAAATAATGGGAAATCTTTTTGAAGAGGCTTAGCAAAGAAATGTTATTTTAATGTAAATATTTTGTCCGTAGTTCAATATATATCATTGTAACATTGTGGTCATTTCAAACCAACCAATTTCCTTTCCATTACCCTTATGAGATGGTCCTCTGATCAAATTAGCTATTATTAAAATAAAGTGTCTTCCTCTTTCTATTATTATTAGTAGGGTACCCTTTTTCCCATTTTCTTACATAGCTAATTTCACATCTATATTTATAAATGGTTAGTGTATGTTGTTGATCTTTTCAAGTAAGCAGGTTTCTGACTAATAAGGTTAGTTGCATTATCATTCCTACTTGTTTGCCTTCTTTAGGTTTATAGTATTTGTTTTACTTTGCTTTATTCCATGCAGTGTGATTTTTTTTATGACCTTCTGTTGAGTGAGTGCCAAATAGAATAGCATATGATTTACGGGTAGTAATAACCAAAACATATATGAATTGCAGGCTGATGACGCACAAGGTGGACTTCTACGGCTCTCCTCTGACTAGAATCAGGCTTCCTTTAATAAAGCTCTCTTACTAATAGCAATAGCAGTCTCATTAATACCATGATCATTCCTGTATCAACTTCACAGTTTAAGGTACATCTGTGGACCATTTGTACTGTTTGCCTTTAATATTTTTAGTAGATTTACATTTTTATTTAAAGGGCCATATGTTTAAAAATAAAGCTTTATATCGTTACTGTAATTTGGAACCAGTGTAATTTATAATGCATGGAAGATAATTGTAAAAATATACAATAAAAAAGGCAAATCAGATTAAAGTTTATCTAAAGTTTACATGTCCTACTAAAGGCTCTGAGCTTGAGGTCTGCTCTCTCTTTGTTTAAAATGGCATTTAGCAAGTAATATAGACATGTGAAAGACCAATTAAGACTTCCTCCCTACAGTAATAAGAATGACTGACAAGGATTTGGAAAGGAAATAACCTTCTCATTATCTAATTCAACAATTTAAAATTCAATAAACCACAGCAGTTATGCCTAAAACCAAGTTGGTACAACCTCAAACCCTTTAATATACCAATCCAGTGGTACCTGAACCACTGACAGTTCCATTGTAGGAAGAGGGACATTGGTTCTTGCAGGGGTTCTTCTGGTCTCAATTGCTTAGTTGAAGATAACCACATTGAACTTGGATTGGGTGATTCCATTTCCTAAGCAGAAAGTATGGTGATGGTACCCCTTTTTTCTGCTGTATAATTATTAATTTCCTACCTGGTAGCTGCACAGAAGCATAGCACTGTTCCGTGGAAAGTACTGTACCTGGTAATGGTGGCTTTCAAGTTCTACTTCGAAAGGGCACAAACATGGATGTTTTTAAAAAGTATAGGATTTCCATGCAAATAAGTGAGAGCTGAGATAAGTGAGGAATCCAATTTTTTTTTACAGCTCTGTAATCTGTGTGGAACTTATTTATTTCCAGATTAGGACACTCATACAGAACTGGCTACATAATTTTCAGAGCCCAGCTAAAATGAAATTACTGGGCCCCTTATTCAAAAAAATATTACAGATTTTATGATGGCAACAGCAGAACATTCAACCCAGCACAGGGACAGATAATAAATATTTTTGGCCTTTTTGGGCCATATGGTTTTTGTGGCAACTACTTAGCTCTGCCATTGTAGTGCAAGAGCAGCCACAGATATACAAATAGATGTGAGTGTGTTCCAACAAAACTTTGTTTACAAAAAAATCAGCTAGATTTGGCCCACTGGCCATAGTTTGCCAACCTTGATCTATAGGATAAGTTTACACTCCTCAACTTGGCATTTAAGCCTCCGTCATCAATTCCAAACCTATCCTTTTACTCTTATCTGGCATTGTATCCTATGGATACTTCTTACCACTCTTTCTGGAGCTAAATCTAGAGCAGGGTTTCTCAACCTCCACACTACTGATGATTGGGTCGGGGTAATGTTTTGTTGTGTACTGTAGGAGGTTGAGAGCATCCCTGGCCGCTACTCACTAGATGACAGTAATTTCCACCTTGATGTGAAAATTCTAAAGGTCTCCAAACATTGCCAATTTTCCCCTGGTGGGGGGTGGGAGGAGGAAATTGTCCCCAGTTGAGAACCACCGATCTAGAGAGTAAGTTTTATGAAGGGAGGAACCAGTTCCATTCCCCTCATTCATGAGTGTAGCTCTAGCAGCTAGCACAGCTGTGATACAGAAAGAGGTCCAGAAATCTACTGCCTAGTCCAACTCTGCTACTCACTTACTGTGGGATCCTAGGAGTATCATTTAAACTCTACCAGACACAATTAAGTTAATTTGTAAATGAAACTATCACTAATTCATACATGCTTCATAAAATTATTCAAAAATTCAAATGATATATTTAACAAAAAGGCCTTTTGAAAAGAATATAGTACTTTTCAAATAAAATGTAAAAGTATGGATGGAACACTGAGGGTGCTCTGAGCCTATCAAAATCTAGAAGCATAATCCAACTCATATACCGTGTCCACTCTGTGCAAATTACTATATGGGATGCTATTGGGGAATTGTCTTAGCTCTCAAGGATTATGATCTAATAGAGGATAGAATATGATAACTCAACCATAAAATAATAGTTGCTGTAACTAAATACAAAGAGCGGTGGGAGTTTATAGGAGGTAGAGACCGTATCTGTTAGTGGGAATCACTCAAGACCTCATGCACGATATGGAGTAGTCACAAAGGAATCTTGGGCACCACACTGAGCATTGTCTTAGATTATCTCATTTAATATTCACTGAAACCCGGTTAGGTTTAGGTTTTATTATTATGTTTTACAAAGAGAAAAATGGGGCCTAGGAAGGAACTCCTTATGAACATAAAGCATAGAAGATTTCAGCAAGGAGAGAACTGGAGTGATGTATGAAAGGAGAAGAAGTGGCAGGAGATGGGTTTCTCTCTCTTTCTCTCTCTCTCTCACACACACCAGGGATTTCTATGCTTAAATGAAACATGATCAATGTTATCTTTCTTAACAACTTCACTCCACATGAAAGGAAGTGACATTTGAGTTATCACCCCATGCTAAGCCTGTTAAGCCACAAGTGTGTACATTGAATACTCTCAATAGTTGGACTGTGAGACTCAGTCCAGTTAGACCAATCTATACCATCTTTCAGCTAGCTAATGCCCTTCTACTCCTTCTAAGGTAATCCTGATATCGTAGAATACACAACTGTATTTCCATTCAAATCAAATGTGTTAATTCTACTAGTGGCACTTGTTCTGATGTGTAGAACAGAGGCATTATTTATGTGAGTACTGTGCCTTTTTACTAAATTGCAAGAGTGTATAACACTTAGAACGCATTTAGCAGTTCAGAAGGACTATATACAGAAAATCATCTTGCTCTGAAGGCAGTTTTCTCTATTTCATGATTAGCTCACCAGGCTGAGAGTCAAGAGCTAAATATCCTATTATCTTTTCATCCATTCAAAAAATAATTTCTGAGTGTCTACTGTGTAAACATTACTCTTCTGGAGATAGAGCACTGAACAAAATAGACAAAGTCCTGCTGTTATGGAGCATATATTCTTATGGAGGAGAAGACAACATGCAAATAAATATTCCAGTGAGTTAAAAAATGATAAGTACAGTAAAAAAAAGATTAAAGCAAGGTAAGGGGATACAGAGTTTTATGTAAGATTTTGGGGGAGGACTCCCTATAAAGTGACATTTTAGTAGAGATCTGAAGGAGATGACTAAGCAAGCTATATGGTTATCCAGGAGAAGAACATTTTAGGCAGAGGAAATAACAAGTGCAAAGGCCCAGCGGAAGGATGTGATTGGCATGTTTGGTGGAGGGGCAAGTTATAGAAAATGAAATCAGAGCTGTAGAAAGGATCACATGGTGTTTTGAGGCTGTAGCAAGGATTTGGGATATTCCTTGCCTGTGTTGTACTGAAGTGAAAGGGGTTAGTAGTAGGAGTATCTGTCTTAGGGAGAGACAAAATCTCTCTTCAGTTCTGGAAGAATCATTCAGGATCCTGTGTAGAAAATATAGATGCTGGGAAAAGGAGAAAACAGGGAGACCATTTAAGTGACTGTTGGAATAATCCAGGTGAGATATAATGTTGGTGTGGACAAGAGTCGTAGAGATAAAAGTGGTAAAAACAGTCACAATCCTGTCTATCATTTGAAAGCAAAGCCAACGGAATCTGCTGATGGATTGGATGTGAGGAGTAAGAAAGAAGAATCGAGAATGACTCCAAGTCTGGGTCTTAGCAACAGGTAGAATGTAGCTACAATTTACTAAGCTGGGGAAGGTTGTGGAAGAAGCATGTTTAGGGTAGATGGATCAGTAGTTTAGTTTTAAACGTTTTATATTCGATATGCCTTTGAGATTTCTAAATGGAGATATCACTTAGATAATTGAATATATAAGTCTGAAGTTTGGAGCAGAGATTTGTACTCAAGATCAACATTTGAGCATTTGGGAATTATTGGAATATAAATGGTGTTAAAAGCCATGGGACTGGATGCCATCAGCTAGGGTGCAGGTATAGGTAGAGACAGGGCCTGAGACAGTTGGAGCACTTTCAAATTTAGAAATCTAGAAGATGAGGAAAAACCCACAGAATGGCCAGTAAAGTAGAAGAAAAATTGAGAATGATATCTGGAAGCCAAATAAAAAAAGTATTTCAAGAAGAAAGAAGTGATAAACTGTGTCAACCTATGTCAGAGGTCAACTGAAATGAGGAGTGACAATTTATCATTGCACTGACAACATGCAGGTCCTTGGTGGCCTACCACACACGTGGCTGTGGTAGAGTGGTGATGACAGAAGACTGACTGGAGTGAAATATAACACATTTCCCTAAGACTTAGCAGCTTAAAACAACAAGCATTTATTATCATACAATTTACAAGAGTCAGGAATCAGGGAACAGCTTAGCCAGGTGGTTCTGGCTCAGGTTGCTATGCGAGTTTGTAGTTAAGCTGTCAGTGAAGGCTGTAGTCATTTGAAGACTTGCCTGGGGGAAGATCGGTTTCCAAGATGATGCTGTCTGCAGGCAGCCTTGTTTTACACTGGCTGTTGGCAGAAGACTTTAGTTCCTCACTGTGTGGGCTTCTCAAAAGGGCTGAGTGTCCTTATGACATGGACCCAAGTCAGTGATCCAAGAGAGGACAAGGCAGATGACACAATGACTTATGACCTGAATGTGGAAGCAACACGCCATCACTCTGCCATATTGTACTGCTCACACACACCAACCCTGGTACAGCATGAGAGAGAACTACCCAAAAGTATGAGCATCAGGAGGTGAAGGCCTTTTCGTAAAATGACTACCTCAAGTTGATTCGAGAGATGATGGGAGAAGAAGTGGAGGCAATAGTTAATTCTAAAAATTTTGCTGTAAAGTCAGGTGGAGGGGATAGCAAGAAAAATGGGATGATAGCTGTAGAGGGATATGGTTCAAGGTGTGTTAATTGTAGCTTTTACAATGTGTTTGTGTGGTTTTGAGGAAGGACCAATAGAAAGAGGGACATTCGGTTATGAGAGACTGGGGACAACTGCAGGAGCAATATCCTTGAAGAAGTCCTGGGGGGTGGGGAGCAGGGATCTAGGGCACCAGTGCACAGACAATGCCCTGCCCTTGATGGGAGCATTGATTGTTCACTCATTATAAGTGAGGAAGAAGAGTGGAAGAGTCTGGGAGTATGGAAAGCCAGAAGTGTGGCAGATTTGTTTGTAGCAGTATATAAAAGGTCTCTTTTATAGCTTCTATTTTGTGATACAATAATTAGCTCATCAGCTTAAGGATAAAAAGAGAAGAGATATTGGAGGTTTGAGGAGTGAGGAGAAGGTGTGAAATGAGCAAACATCTCGGGGAAAAGAGAGTACATTATCTAGAGAAAGGTAAAATTTCCAGACTGCACTAAGGCATCCCCTCAGGCCAGTAGTAATAAATTCAAAGTCATCATGGTTGTGTTTTTCCTCAGCTATTCTTGACTGCTTAGGCACAAATGCAGAGTTGGAAAAAGACTGGATTTAACTGAGGTGAGAAATTTCAGTCAAGTCTGAGTTAAAGGATAGGCAAAGAAGTGATTGTGATGCCGTATTTTTAGAGTAAGCCTGCTAAGGAAAAGGAGGGTTAGCACAAACTGACAAAGTCAATTCATTGGAGGACTCATGAGTTTGGAAAATTTTGGAGTTGGAATACTAGAGGGAATGAACTAGAAAGGGAGAAGGTATGGAGAGATGCTTACAAGCGATTATGGGGTACAGTTATTGGTAGTGGCAAGACCTTGCATGTAGTAATGAAAGTGAGGTGGCCAAGGTGGAATTGAAGATAAGATCATCTGAAGTAAGATCAAGGAATTGGGAGACCATACGAGGAAATTAAGATCATTAAGAGTTATGTCAGAGTTTGTGCCAGAGAGACACAGTGCTAAAATCCTTAAGGGTGAAGAAGTAGTGACCTGGAGGTCTGCACAAGACTGGAACAGGGAGGGGAGTAGACCAATAGCATGAGTTTCAACGACGTTTCAGATAAAAGGAGAGATCATAGTCTGGAAGCCGCAGAGAAGGGCAAGAAAGATAGCTACCTCTCTTTTAGGGGCAACGTACAAAACTGGAAGGGATGATGGCACCACATCAGAGGACTGAAGTAAACCAGTGTTCTCAATGGGTATCCAGTGGTGTTAGAGCAAGAAGGTTCAGGAAACAGCCAGAGAAAATGCTGAGGATACAGGAGATTTTGTTGATGACAGAATATGAGTGCCAGAAGGCATATCGTAGAGTTTGTGCGATTGGGGGAAGGCTGGGGATTTCAGTTAGAATAGGGGATTTACAGAGCCATCCAGTGATGAGCAACCACCTGGCGGACTTGGAATTCTTGTGGTGACGATTGTGTGTCAAAGACAAGGACTTTGTCTGAGACCATGTAGTCAGACAAGCACAAACTCTTCTGCTGGGTTGGCCAGTCTCTTGGGTCTGTTTGTTTTCATTCATTCCAGGCACTATAATTCCTCTGCAATGTGTTTATAGAAATGGAGAAGAGAGGCAACAGGAACTGGACTGGCCAGGTCTGCCCGGCAGTCTCCTCTCCAACATTTCTGTCTGGTAAAGCCATGTTCTTCCCACAGCTTTGTCGTATATTTATGCTCTGGTGATGAGATATGTGACAGAAGACACAGAAAGGTGAAGTGATTAGGAAATTGCTAGTTTCCAGATGTATGGCCCCGGGGCACATTTTCTAACATGAAATTACCATTTTTTTCCTGAATCGAATACAAAATCCTGTTCTTGAGCATAATATTCATGCTAGATACTGAAGAACTGAAAAAATATTTTTGAAAAAAAAAATATATATATTTATATATATTTATGTACTTGCCACAGCAGTTTATACACATAATTATTACAATGATTTTGCTTTTATTAAATAAATAGGCTTTATGTGTTGGCATAAAGTATTTTTAAAAAATAACAAGACGATGGCACATTTTAACATTTATGCAGGAATGTTTTCATTATCATAATTGTAAACAGGACAACCATGAAATGGAAGGAATATAGATTTCTCTCTGGAGTTTGAATTGTTGATTCTTATTGCCTGCATGTGGATTTATATTGTGTGAGCTGGCTGGCTGTTATTAGGAAATACGATCTTCTGTGTCTTAGGAGTGTGCCCTGCGAGCAACATGTGCAAATTTTTTTTTTTTTTTTGCCCTAAGGGAAAGGGCAAGCCCTGGCACCTTTTAACCTGTAAGGATTATGTAGCTGTTGCTGTGATTGATTGGTTGGCTTCTCCTCAAGAAATGCTTCTGGTATGTGTTTTATGTTCTGACAGAGCCAGGGCTTTGCTGATTGGCACGTCACCCCTGCAAAGACATGGGCTTGCTTTTGTGAATTTGCTCTTGTAGCCCGGGAAGCATATTTCAACACACTGTCCAGAATTGGCTAGAACATGCCTGTCACTCCCAGCTGACTCTGATGACGCTCTTGCCAACGTAGATTTACATCAACACAGTTCTCTATTGGAAAAACTCATTCGTAATGTACAGGGTGGCCCATTTAAAAGAGGCATAGCATCAATTTGCAGAGGAATATATTCTAAGGGGAACACTCTAAGAAACGCATTGCCCATTGAAGTTTCCATGGAGAGTAGCATTATAATCAGCATCCTGCAAGCTTTTTTCCTCTAGAAAATTGTCCTAAGCTCTGACTTCTAAAGAGTGGCTTATCCTGAAAAGAGAAGCCCTTTATTCCAGACTTTCCCTCTCAGGATGCTAGATATGTAGGCATTTCTAGCCTTTTCTTTCCCTATCCACATAATCCTAACATTATACTTGTTAAAGAAAGCATGAGATGTGAGAGCTGATGAGATACAGGCTGATGTGATAGCATTGCTTTTTACCTGCCCCAAATTCAGTTTGGTAATCAATGGAAATACAGATTTTACTCTTCGCATGAAATCTTTTGGCATCTGTACATCTTGTTTATCAACTCATCCTCAATATCGTAAGGAATGTTTGGAATAGGCATATTGCCAATGTGTGTGGGACTATAGACAGGAAACCAGGCACTCAGAAATAAAACCTGTTACCATAGCTATCTAGGAAATAAAATAAAACTGTCTTTGCTGTAGAAAGAAAAATTCAGTATCAGTGGCACATGGCATATGACTACTAATATTATGACCCCATGCTACTCACCCTTCATTTTCATCATCCTAGTCTGTTCCAGGTCATTAGAGTAATGGATACGACTGAATGGGTTTGCAATTTTACTCCTTCTTTCATGACAACCAGCAGGATTTTCAATGACACATGCTTTGATCTGCCTGTTTTTTAAATCTCTTAAGCAGGGTGGCTCTAGACAGCTTCCTCTCAGAAGATTTTATGATCCTAATAGACCTCATCATGAATTCTGTATTTATGCTTGTTTAAACACATCAAAGTCAGACTTTATAATAGGGGCCACCTGGGAAGTTAAGGTCATCAGCCTTTTGTTATAGCCATTGGGTTACTGTCATGCCTAGCAATAATGAAAGTTGACCTTGTAAAGTGATCAAAAGTTGTAGGCTACAATATAGGATTATTAAAAATGTTCTGCTATGATGTTTCTTCTGCTGTATTCTATTCAGAATTAATACTGTGGTCCAGTTAACTCTGGTGTTTTATGCTGCCTGTATACAGTACAACGGGAAAGAGAAGATGTAAAAATAAGAGAAATAGAATTCTTCCCTGAGAATTAACATACAATATCTACACAATGCATCAGAGCCAAGATGTAACACATTTTAAAGAGATGCGTTTACAGGTCAGTTGGTAGAACTGGTCAGAATTTGAGTAGGCATAAAAGCTGTCCCTGTCAGCATTGCGTACACTCTGTAACATCTGTGGTCGTGGTAGTCCTATTTTCCTAATGAAAAGATCTATCTATTTATCTATCTATCTATCTATCTATCTATCTATCTATCTATCTATCTATCTATCTTTTTTCCTAGTTCCATGCTTACAACGCAATCTTTTTACTATAGTCTTTCTTGTCATACATCACTCTTCTGATTCCTGTATAACAAAGTACTGGGTCAGGCTGGTCTAAGCATGACAGTCAGAGTGATGATTGTAGTGCTCAATGAAAGGAAATAAATTGACATTTGGATTCCATTCAGCAGTCCCATCAGCTTGTGCAAAATGAATCTACTCTTGAGAGAAGAGGCTTATTTCAAGGGCTGAGAGATTCTAGTTTCTGAGTCTATAAAGCTCAGTGCCAAATTCTGCTCCTTATAATTTTTCTAATGTCTTGCCAACCTTCAAGACCTTTTGAAAAAAATATACCAACCCTCCCGGGCAAAACTCTTCTCCCCTGTCATGGCCCAAACCACTTTTCCTCAGAAACTGTGGCAGCACTAAATGCACATTTTAAAACTGTAATCACAATGAGAATGAGGAAAAGGTGCATTCTTCCAATTTTTTAATGGAAGGTGTCTGGCGAGACAATTATGGCATATGCTTTCTAAGTTATATTCTGATATGTCTACCATTCAGCACAGGATATAATTGTTGCGTTTTGTTTTTCTGATAGTATGATGTCTTAAAGAAGTTTGTTGGGTGTTCTAAGAAATATGTTCAGTACTTAGAGACAGTGTTTGGGGTTTTCTGGGCACTTTCTTTTTCCCTCCTCACCCCTTTTCATATCTAGTAGCATAGAGGACACCCTGAAATATCATAGTTTCCACCCTAGAAAATTTTATCTTTTAGGGAGTTTTGCACTTTAATAGGGGTTTAGCAAGACAGGAAAGCCTTCATGACCCAAGTACGTGAATTTCAAGTTGTAGCATTACAGATGTGTGGAACATGGTTCAGATCAATCGCATAATAGTCGTGGCAGTGTTAACAGAAAGGATTACTTCCCGTAAGCATTCTACGCCAAAGCGGTGTCTTTTCAACAATACATACCTGCCATGATGGCATGTTGACTGCTAAGACTATGACAAAATACATGAGAGGAAGCGATGTAACCGTGAGGGTCGGTGTGCAATAGAAACTCTGGATAAGGGCATCTGTACTTATTTCCTAGAGCTGTCATCCCAAATGATTACAAACGTGGTGGCTTAGAACAACAGAAATTTATTCTCTCACAGTTCTATAAGCCAGAAGTTCAAAACCAAGGTGTTGACAGAGCTGTTCTCACCCTGAAGGCTGAAAGGCGAATTTGCCTCATCTAGCTTCTCGTAGTTACTGACTTTCTTGGCTTGTAGCCACATCACTCCAATCTCTACCTCCAACTTCACATGGCTTCTCCTCTGTGTTCTGTCTTCTCCTGTGCATGTATCTTACAGGGCACTTGTAATTGGATTTAGGGCTCATCTGGATAATCCAGGATGATTTCTTCCTCTCAAGATCCTTAACTTAATTACATTTGCAAAAACCCTTTTCGTAAATAAGGCAATATTCACAGGTTCCATGGACTAGGGTGTGGACATCTTTTTGAGAGCCCCCATTCAGCCCACGCGATCATTTGAAGGTATGCCTCGTGATCATTTGAAGGTATGCCTCGTTGTGAGAGACACTGCGAAAGCCACCCAGATAGCGTGGGGTTTAGATCATGCCCACGTGGACAGTTCTTTCTGACCACTGCAATAGCTCTCAAGGCATCCAGCTGGAGTAGCAAAGGCTACGGAGCTTCCTGGGGCAAGATGCCAGGAACACCAGCCTTCCTTTAGTGGACAGCTGCATTGTCACTGGATGTCCAATCGCACTGTGTTGATGTTTCTTTCTAGTGGGTCAAGGAAGGGAAGAAAGAAAGACAATGGGGAAATACTATTTATTTTGTATGCTTTGCGTATAGAGTTCTCTTAAGAGAGGAAGAGGAAACTGTAGGCAAAATGAGTTCAGAAAGAATGGTGGGTGCTTTCCCATTTTTTAATGAATGTTTGGTTTGAGTCTCAGTGACTAAAATTATAGCACTAATTTGATACCCTAAATGTGGCAGTTGTTTATGGTAAAATCCCTGCAAAATATGATCGTGTGTAAGTCCTCCTCTGCCTTTCCTCTGCCCCTCAGCTTTCCATTTGCTTTCACCAGAGTGACTATTCTTAACACTGTCTGGTGCAGCCTTCCAAAATTATGATGCATGTTTAAGTAAATATAATACAAACATTGGCAATACTTACCGAGTAATTGATAAGTATTAAACACAATGCTAGGTATTTTCAGGGATTACTTCATTTAATCCTCACTATAAAGCCTAGAAGGTATATCAGCACAAAACATTTCTATCAGTGAAATCATTGGTCCAAAGGTATATGAATTTTAAACATGAAAAAATATTTGTAAATTGGCCTCATATCATTTCACCTATGAACCATATGCCAGGTGCCCAATTTATTTCTATCACTCTTTCTATCAATGGATATGATCTTTTATTTTTCATCATTATTCTGGGTAAAAAATATCTATTATTATTTTACTATTTTATGTTTTATGAGTGAGTTTGGATATCTTTTTATTGTTTATTTGTCATTTTTTGGTACTGCCTGTTCATATATTTTTTCTATTTAAAAATTGAGATTATAAACATTTTGTTATTGATTACTATATTTAATAACTTTTACTGTGTTTAGCTCTTTGCTTAACTATTTTAAATATTTTTCTCAGTCTATTTTTTTCCTTTTATTTTGTTTATGGTTTTTAAAAGTCATATGTAAATACCCTAAATTTTTTTTTATTGTGGCAAAAAACAACTTATAATTTATCATCTTAACCATTTTTAAGTATACAGTTCACTAGTCTTAAGTATATTCACATTGCAGTGCAATTAATTTTCAGAACTTTATGTTATAAAACTGAAACTCTCTACCTATTAAATAACAACCACCCCTTTCTTCCTCCCCTCAGCCCCTGGTAATCTCCATTCTATTTTCCATTTTTATGAATTTGACTAAAGACTTTATATAATTGGAGTCATACAATATTTGTCTTTTGATGACTGACTTATTTCACTTAGCATAATTTCAAAATCCATTCATGTTGTAGTTTGTGAAAGGATTTCTTTCCTTTTTAAAGCTAAATAATATTCTATTCTGTGTGTGTACACACACACACACACATTTTGTTCATTCATTCATCCGTCAATGGACATGTGGGTTGCTAAGTGGGATATATACCAGAAGTGGATCCAATAATAGTTCTATTTTTAATATTGTGAGAAACCTCCATACTGTTTTCCGTAGTGGTGGCCCACTGCCCTACTAACAGTGCACAAGGGTTCAAATTTCTCCATATCCTCGTCAACACATATTCTGGGATTTTTTTTTTTTATACTAGCTATCCTAGTGGATTTGAAATTATTAACTCATTGTGGTTTTCATTTACATTTCTCTGATGATTAGTGATGTTGAACAGCTTTTCAAATGCTTTCTGGCCATCTGTGTGTATCATCTTGGGAAAAATGCCTACTCAAGTCCTTTGCCCATTTTCTAATATTTTTTGAATATAGTAAGGTTTAGCAAATATCACTCCATGTGCTGCTTTTATGTCACGTTTAAGAAATGTGACTCCATTTTAACCTTATTGATTTTTTTTCACGTTACCTTTATGTCATCTCTGCCCATTGGCTGCCCACGGTGGCCATTAATCAACCTATTGTCAATAGTTATAGCAGGTGTTAGATGCCCCCATTGTGCTAATTTTTGTGCTGCATGTGCCCAAGGGACACAGGCCTTTAAGAGCCATCTGCCCCAGATGACGGTCACCCCATGCCCAGTGCTTGGAATGGATGCCAAGGCCATTCCCTCAGAAGTTGCTGTGTCTCCTCACAGAAGTTGCTTCATTTCCTCTAAGGAGAGCATTGGGTATTTGCACACTTTCCTTTCCCATCCTGGTACTTGGCACCCTGTAGAGTCCCCCTGCCCTGGGGTGGACTGAGGAGAGGGCAGGAAGGCCATCTCCTGGGGAGGAGAGTGGTGACATAGCTGGGTGTGGGTGTAGGCCCTGCATGTTGCTGGCCTGGCCCAGGGAGGGCAGGTGCCTCTCAGGAGCCTGGGCCTTAAAAAACAAAAGTCTTTTAAAGTCTCTCTTTGTATATCTAATTTTTGATCTATCTGTAATTCGTTTTGATATGAGGAACAAGGAAAGGGTTAAGGGTTTGTCTAGTTTCCCCAACCCCAATTTATAGAATAGTCACTGAACATGTTCTAACTTGTAATATTTGAACATTTTAAGTAGGCTTTGTTATTGAGTGCCATATTTGCCATTGCTACTGGTGTAATGATTGCTGTAGTACGAAGTGCAATGGTATCTTTTTAGATTTTGTTTGCACTGCCCTCGGTGGTAAACTTCTGCTATTAATATAGCTTCGAATATTTGTAAGACAGGCTTAAAAATACTTTATTATTCCACTTGTTGAGCCTTTTTTTCTTTTTTTTTTTTCAAAATAAACTGTTTCTCAATCTCATTCTTTGCTAGAGAAGTAAATAAAAAGGAAAGTTTTCAGTGATGAGAAAGGTCAGTGTAAAGAATACTTCTACATTATAGAATGACCCTTTTTTCACATGCGAAATGATGACAGAATTTCTACATAAGGAGTACAAATGTCTGTTTCAAAACATTACCTAAGTGTACTTCCTGAGCTAAATTTAGAACTCCTGATAGACTCACACCTGGTATGAAGATGTAAAACCCTTGTGCCCCCATGAAATGATGCTTTCCATCTTGAGGTACATATAAAAGAAATAAGTTCTGGAACTGGGGTTGTTCAACACCTGATTTTACTATATACTGGCTCTAAGATTGAATAAACCTCCTAATTCTTCTGAGCATTGTTTGTCGCATTTGCTAAATGGAGATAAAAAACGTATATGAACAGTTTGAAAAGGCTGTATAGGTGACTAATTTATTATAGGGTATGTACTTTATAAAATATTATATGATGGTGATAATTGTTATCAGTAACAATAGTAATAAAGGTGAGAGGAGATCTGATGGTACAAAACATTATTTCATGCAGTCCATTCCCGACACAATATGCACTGCCAAGACAGCCTGTCCAGATTCCTAATCCCCATGTTGTATACAAATCACTAAGATTATGAATTCATTTGAAGCATTAGAACCCAAAAGGCCAAAAAAAAAAAAGAAGAAGAGAAAAAGAAAAATAAAGGAAAAAACCAAAGGCTACCAGAAGTAAACCATTAGACTTAGATGATATACTGTTAGAAAAATTTTCCCTAGCCAGTTTTTTCTTCTCCTAGTCTCTTCTTTATTTTACTACTGTGGAAGTTTTATTACCTACTTGAAGAATGGAATTTCAGTTGTTTAAAAGAGAAGAACCTGAATATATAAAGATAATTTTGGGGGGATATAGTTAGTAACATTTACATTATTTATTAAAAGTTCTTTCTGTCCTAGGACTTGACAGAGGGAAATCAAGTTCTGTGAAAGAAAATATGTAAAATTTAAAATTAATATTCAACAACTTTTAGCCAGAGGTAGTTGTTCTTTTTCAGTATGTTGTATTACTCTAAAACACCAAAATACTCAGAGTACAGTTATAATCATACTAAGAGCTCTTGTTATTAGGCACCCATTAAAATATTTTCTTCTTTTAATGAGCAACTACAGGAATTTCTTTAAGGTGGGCTTGTTGCCTGGACAAAGGGAAAGAAAAAGGAAAGGAAAGGAAAGGAAAGGAAAATTTCAACAGCTTAATGATATAGAGGAAGAAGGGTCCTTGGAGAGACATCTTGCATTTTGACCAGATGATAAAACTGAGGTCCAGAGTGGCACAGAAAGTGCTCAAGGCTACACATTTAAGCAAAAGTGGGACCTAGACATGGATTATTTGATCAGTCCAGTGATCTTTTCATGCTGACCCAGGCCTTTAGGGATGAGGATGGAAGGAGACTGGGGAGAACTTGTCATTTGTTCAGTATCTCTGCTCAGTGGCCACCTCTTTTATTTTTCTGTCCCTCTTGTTTTATCTTTCTCTTGTTTTGACCCTAGCTTTGGAGTACAAAGAGATCACACCAATTTCAACATTGCATACCTGGCTTTGGCTTACACTAGGTGTCTTGAATGCAATAAGCAGTTATGTAGAAATGAATTAACAGAGCAGTTTACTGGAAATCTAGACCTTTGTTTTTTTTTTATTATTTAAGCATATTATGGGGGTACAGATGTTTAGGTTACGTATGTTGCCCTTGCCCCCCCTCCCCCCTAAGTCCAAGTTTCAAATATGTCCATCCTTCGGGTGGTGAGCATTGCACTCTTTGTGTATGCAAATACCCATCCCCTCCTCCCTCCTCCCCGTCTCTCCTCCCCCCTGCCCAATATCCAATAGATGTTATTCTTATATGTGCATTTATGTGAGACCTTTGTTTTTGTTCCTCCTCTGCTACTAGCTAACTGAGTGACCTCAGGCAAATTGCTTAAATCCTCGCAGGCTCGATTTCCTCACATGTCAAAGGAGGTGTGGGGTAGTTGATCTCTAAAGTCCTTCCAAGTGCAAAGTACTGTGTGCGTCAGTTTTTACCTGAATAATTCCATGAAGTTGCTGAAGAAGCAACATCATGTTCTTAGCTACACATTGTATATTCCCCTCAAACTTAAAAGAAAAGGAAATTCCAAATTTGATTCCATTGTTGTATTTGTCTATTTTTATGCAGGCATCTGACCAATTCTGTAGCCTCATGCAAAATCTTTCATTTAAAGAATTGAGTGATGGTAAAAGGAAGGAAAACTGCTTACATCCGAATTCCACATAACTGC
>NW_012155284.1:20043997-20059632 GCF_000956105.1 Propithecus coquereli
TTAGACACATAAGAAACACAGATGATACGATAGCCATTTACGCATCAATGAGCTCAAGCCATAAAAACATTAAAGATAAAACTGGAGCCCCTAATGTACCCGTTTCCAATACTATTACCTTCCCCTCCCTTCCTGCTCCTGAGATAACCACTATTAGGTTTTTATTTTTTCATGAGCATGTTCTTGCCACGTAGGTGGGTGTTCAAAAGCAATGGTTCCTTTTTGCACTTCAGAAAACTAATAATTATGCCTTTTTTCCTCAGTGGTTACATTTTATGTATTTTACTAATCCATTTAATTATAATGGAAAACTAATATTACACCACTTTTCTCTCTCCTCTTCATGGAGAAGGGAATTCTTTTTTTGTTATTGTTCCAGATTTGTCATTCTTATATTGTATTTCCCTGTACTTTGCAAATCTGACGACAAAATATAGTCTATAACAAAAGTTTTGTACAAATATGTCCGCATATATCCCATATATGGCTCATTGTATCTATATAAAGTTGATGCATTTATTTAAATAATCTTGGTCCTACAACCTATGGATGTTTATGTATGTGGATATTTGAAGCAAAATATACCATAGAAATACCGTCTCTTATTGACTGAATTTTAAAGCATTTTAGCAGCAGTAGCAAGAACATAATGAATCTGTAATTTATAATATAAACTGGTAGAAAAATATGGCTCTACATATTTTCTAAATACAAATAAATGTGTGTTCAGAAATATAGTTCGAATTCTGCTTTTGCAAAACTGGGAAGTCAAGAGACAAGTAATATTTTGATTCTATAGAGTAGGTGTTTATGTGTATAAGTACTGTCTGTATGGATTCATATATGCACATATACACACATTTGTTTGTATTCTTTATGAAAATGGCAAAACCCAGCTAGTGAGTTAAACATTGGGTTAACAGCAAGATATTATATGTAAATAACTTTAAATATTCAGATATTTGAAAATATATAAAGTTGGGCTCATTTTTAGTCCCCATCTGGACATTTGAAATTTTGTAGATAAGATTAACAATATGCTTTACTATACGTTAAGAATTTGTTAAATTTCTACGATAAAGACATCTGCACCCGAATGTTTATGGCAGCACAATTCACTATTACAAGGATGTGGAAACAACCCAAGTGCCCGTCAATCCATGAGTGGATTATTAAAATTTGGTATATGTTTACAATGGAATATTACTCAATCATGAGAAAGACAGTGATCTAGCACCTCTTATACTTTCCTGGATTAAACTTAAGCCCATTATCCAAAGTGAGGCACCACAAGAGCAGAACGGGATCCACTTGTACTCGTCATCAAATTGGTACTAACTGATCAACACTAGGGTGATCACATGACAGAAATACTCTCTAGGGGGATGGAGGGGCAAATCTGCAACTAAAGGACATAGGGAGCACTAAAGGGAGGGAAGGGCATGCCTTTAACCTTCACTTGAGTGAGACAAAGACATAAAGTGTAACTATAATGTTTGTACCTTCACAATACCCTGGAATAATAAAAAAAAAAGAATTTGTTAAATTTAATGAAATGGAATATTATAGTATTAATTTCTTAGATTTGTAAAGTTGTTCTTCACAATACTGTGACCTATTACAGAACTAAGGAATTATGTATGTGACCTCTTTCATAATACAAATGTTGGCAATTGTAGGGAGGATGGGTAACTTGCCCAGGTCACAATTTTTTTTTAAATTTCAGAGCTGGGTCTAGGCTAATATTTCAGGAGTTTCTATCCAAGATTCACTTATATTACCCTACTATAAACAAAGCCAGGGACTTAAATACATACCTAAAGGAATTTTGTAAAATATTAGAAACTATTCAAAAGCAAAAATAGTACATTTTAACATTTTTAAAAACAGATTCTTCCAAATGCTCTCACCACCAAGAAGGCTACTTGAAAAGCATATGCTTTATGTTATGCCATCTGTGTCATTGGACTGGATTACAAAATAGTGCTATGATTAATTAGATGTTATTGCATAAATGCAGAGTTAGTAAAACAGAAAATTTCAAAGAGTATACCAATATTAAATTGTTTTCTTACTAATTTTTCATTGTGAAAAAATCTATAACCTAATATGATTATAATCATATTATACTGTGATTATATTTAACATTTTTATTAACAGATAATTTTCTGATCACCAAAGTACTAATTTTATATTAAATATTTGAAGATTATAAAAACGTACAAAGAAGAAAATTTTAAAATGATTATAATCCTACATTTGAAATAATTACTCCCAAATGTTAGATATTTGGAATGTTTCCAGATACTTGCTGGTATAGTTAATGCTACTGTGAACATCTTTTTTGCACTTATCTTTTAACTTGTGAGGAAGTGATTGCTCCCTTCATGATTTCTGCTATATTTTGTAACATTGCTTTCAAAAGAATCTAAATCAAGTTACAATGCACCCAAAATATTGTGTTATTTTAGCCATATTGAATATAATAATTTTCTCAAAATATTTGCCTCTTTAGGTCACATAAAATACTATCTTAATATTATTTTCAGTAAAAATGATTACTTTTCCATTTGTTTGTTTACCCTTTGTAATTCCATTTGCCTGAACTCTGCTTACATCTTTTCAACAACTATCTGTGGGATCTTAATGTCTATCTGCTGGTTTGTTTTCTTATATTCTAATATTTTTCATAATAAATGTGTATTATTTCTTTTTTTACATAAATTTGACTCTTTTATTTTAAACAACTGTTTCCAGTTCTTTTGATTTTTGTTTTTAAAATTTTTATTGTGAAGAAGTTTTGTTTCTATGACATATTTTGCTTTATAATATGCTTGCTTTTTATATTTAGAAAAACTAAATCTATTCCATCTGAAATACACTTTGGCAAACGACGCAAAGTATGTTATTTCAGTATCTTTTATAAATACACCATTCTCACGTTCTTGTTTTTTAAAGACTGTTTAATTTCTGAGTTTAATATTTGGAAGGATTCTGTTGCCACTGACTTAAAAATAAGAGGCATAAGGATCTCCCTCAAGTGTCACATCTTAGAATTTGTTTGATGGTATTTCAAGGTGGTTAGCTGCATAATTTAGAACCCCAGCTCTCGGGTGCAGATTGCCTAAATAAAAACAAAATACTTCCTCCAATTATGTTCCTTAACATTAGTGATCATTCCTTTACTTTCATCTCAAATCTAATCTCCTAATCTCTTTACGTGCAGAGATTCCCTGAATTAAGATTTATGTTTCATAATTACAATATCACTTTATGATGTACAGATGGGATTCTGTACTCAACTCTTCATTGACGTTTGAGTGAATAACTTTTTTCACAAAACTTCTTAAGCACACAAGGCCTGTTGAAAGGCGTCACTTTTAAACAAATATCCCTAGGACAATGGATAAATCTGAGGTTTTTCTGAGTAGAAGGAGCACACACCCTCAGTATAAGATTTATGGGGCTTAAGGGGTTTTATGAGTACAGTGCTTATGAAAGTATGCAATTTCTGTTAAGGATTTCATCCATAAGCACATCACGGATTATGCTTTCCCTTGCAACCTGTAAAGCCAGTTTGCGATTCAATCATGGACATTACAGTCCAGACCTCCACAAGCCTTTGCACATGATTGGACCAGCTCAGGTTAATCTCTGGGCCAATTGTACAGAGGCTTCTTTATCATTTCCTCACATATTTCCAAACCTTTTTTTTCTTGTATTTTTTAGCTGTGACTTCTCTTTAAGAAAGGAAGAGAGAGAGGAGAGGGGAAGAGAGAGAGAGACAGAGAGAGAGAATAAAAAGAAATGAGTCCATGGCATAAACTATGGAATGGCAATAAACTAATATGTGAAGCTATCTCAACATTTTTTACTTCTTTCTTGATAGTTCTTTCATATATATCTAGAAAATATCTCATCAAAAAAATTATTTCATGAGATATTTGATCATTTGTACATTTTCACGTTTCGGTGCTACAGGGAGATCACAGCAGAAAAAATCAAAATATTTTTTTCTTTATGAGCCTGTCTCAGCAATGCAGTACTTGTAATACCTCTTGCTTGAATGAACTTAATTCATTTGTACATTTTTAGGGAAAATAGTTTAAGGATGTAGAATAGTTTTGTAAGTTATAGCTTGTATATAATTTTCTGTACATATTTAAAAAGTCCAGCATCAAGTATAGTATAGAATCTATTCCATTGAATCTGTTGCTGCAAACAGGATATATTATATTTTATCCTATTGGTTCTTAAAATGTCAACCATGGCTTGAGCATACGTTAAGAAAAAGAGTGCTTTAAATAAAACCAGTACTTGGGTTGGTGTTGGGTAAGTAAGTAAGTAAATAAATAAATAAATAAATTCTGAGGATTATAGCCCTGTATCTGTTTCTGGGAGAATATTTTTTCCATCAGGGTATGAAATTGAAAAGAGGTTCAGATGATCTGTTTTACTAGACAGAAGTTTATAATTTCCTAGACTCTGGTTATGCAAGTTTATAAAAACTCCCTATTTAGATCAATGCAAATTTAATCTTTAACTCATTGGCTCAAAACTCAGGCTTACTCTTTCTGTTATAGTTAATAAGTGGTTGTCAACAATAGTCTCATTAAAAATAATTATTTCAACATTTTAAAAATAATACAATTAGTGTTTTCTACTTTATTTTCTTAACACTTATCCAAAAAGTTTCAATGAATAGGAAGGGAAGACAGAGGCAAAGAAAGATGGTAATATGGATGCTATTTTCATTCACAAAGATAAAATTGTTGGTTAGGGGCAAGTTGACATTTTAGTGTTTTGGCTCTTGGTAAAATAGTAGTTTTAATCACACACTTAGCAGATTACCTGGGTTAAAGTAAGATTTCAACTCTTTCTCAATACAACGGGTAATATCCTAATCCATGTAATCATAAGCAGAAATAAAGATAGTCCTAATACTTTCCAGGCTTCCTTTTCTTTTCTTAGATCATAATTCATGTATTTCTTTTTTTTTTTTTTTTGAGACAGAGTCTCACTCTGTTGCTCTGGCTAGAGTGCCGTGGCTTCAGCCTAGCTCACAGTAACCTCAAACTCCTGGGCTCAAGCGATCCTACTGCCTCAGCCTCCCGAGGAGCTGGGACTACAGGCATGCGCCATGCGCCACCATGCCCGGCTAATTTTTTCTATATATTTTTAGTTGTCCGATTAACTTCTTTCTATTTTTATTAGAGACGGGGTCTCACTCTTGCTCAGGCTGGTCTCCTGAGCTCAAACGACCCGCCCGCCTCGGCCTCCCAGAGTGCTAGGATTACAGGCGTGAGCCACTGCGCCCAGCCTCATGTATTTCTTATTGGGCTGTGGGAGGCATTGGATCTGATTATACTGCATCTCACCAATTTGTTCTCTGTCTACCAGTCTTCTGAAAGGAATCTAAACTCCTCAATGAGTCCTTTAAAATCCTAGTTCCATCCTACCTGTCCAGCATTTTCTGTCACCCTTTCCATGTATCCTAGCTCAAAAGGATTACTTTTCTGAACTTCCATTGCCCTTTGATTTTGTCCTTTCCTATGCTTGGAATGCTCTCTTGTTGATACTGCCGGCTGTCAAAATCCCTACCTCAATGCCTTGCCCAATTATTACCTCAAACTCTAGTTATTGATCATATATCCTGACCTTTCCATTCTGTAAAGAACTATTATTTTTCCTTAAGGAGCTTAACACATGAAAAATTTGCAAACAAGGACAGTATTTCATTCATCTTGAAATGTACATTGTTCCATTTCTAGTTCACTTTCATATTTAGAATGAGACCATTCTAAACATTACTCATCATATTTAGAAGCTGAATAAATCATTAAATGGATACCGTCACTAGGCTTAACGAATTGATTTACTTAACTCTAATTCATATAAAAAGCACTTAATAAATAATAAATGATTTCAATTCTCAATTATTCATGGATATATTATTCATGTCATAGCTGTTATATGGCTTTAAAGGTCATATTTACATAATGAATGGTTCTGCCTCTTTAGTTGACATAAATAAATTCTTGGTTTGTGTCCATCCCACAGGGATTAAAAGTGAAGCCTCTTTAAACAAATTTTATTATTTAATTACCTCGAATTCTTCTTCCTTTACCATCCTTGTCAAAAGGCAAGATTTTGCTTTTAGCTGCTTTGCCTAAATCTGAAAGCTGATAATGATCATTTCTAGCATTTAATAAGGGAGTACAGAAAAAGTTAATCGGGATTAGGATCCAAAAGATCAGAAGTTTTCCATTCCTTCTTCAATCACATCTTCATTGTGGAGTTTTGTTACTTTATAAATTAAGTTGTTTAATGAATCCAAAAAAAATTCCCCGATGAAAACAAAGCACTTTTGGTAGGGAGAAAATTGTCTGTTTCCTTTTTTTTTCTTTTTCTCTCTTTCTATATCTTAATCTCCTGACATTTGAAATGCACAGTGAAATTTGACCATAAATAAACTAACAAGATGTGGTTTTTACAAAAGATATTAGCATAGATTAAAGTATGGTTTTTCAGAGGACAGGTTAGTTGGGTTTATTTTTAATCCTTAGATAAAATCAAATAGAGAAAGAAGGAAGTGAATTTTATTGAAATTCACATTGAACAATAAATTACAAAAGAATTATCAGGACTGCATAGATATAATTAAATAATACATAATTATTATCATTTTTAAATTAATAGGACAAATGCCAAATATGAAAGCATTAGCTTATCCATTAGGACCTTCAGTGATGTTTGCTCAGTGGTGATCTCTCTGGGCAGATTTTGAAACTAGTCAGCAGTTTTATTTAGTCTGTCAGCATTTGTAGTGGCAATGATTGGGATTTACTTGATATATTCATGCTGGATAAAGCTTTTTGTGTACATTAGCATGGTAACTGGTGTGCATGACACACAGGAACAGCATTCAATTATAGTGTATTTTACACCAAATAAATTAATAGTTTAGGAAAGGAAGCAAGAACTGAATTAAATGACTTACAAGTATTTCTGCTTTTTTGCCCTTTCTAGATAGGTAATTTTTGTATATTTACTTTAAAAGTGTTTTTAAGCAAATAAATGACTGAAGGAAACATTAACTCCAATAAAAGCTAAATTAATGTGTCCCAGTGTAATGAACATTAGGAAGGAAGGCAGTTGCTTGAATTCATTTGCTTCAGAGTGGTCATCTTTAAAAGTATGGCAGGTGTGCTAGAAAATCTTTACTGCGAAATCATTAGAGGGTCTTTTTTTATCGGTTAGGAATGCATTCAGCTGTAAGTAACAGAAAACCAGTAGCAATTTAACCATCTAAGTATTTATTTGTCTTCTGCCAAAAGATGTCTGGAGGTAGTAGTCTACGGCTAGTATGGTGATTCTGTAATATCCTCAAAGACATAGTTTTCTTTAATTCTTTCTTCTCTGCCTGCCATCCTTATACTGGCCTATCCTGTGCCTGTCACCTCAGGATGCTGGGTGACTACTGTTCCTCCAGAACTATCTCCTCATTCCAAGCAGGGTGAAGAAGTGAAATGGAAAGGAAGCAGGAAGGGATAGTGTCTATATAAGGGAAGCAAGGATTTCCTAGGAACCCTTAGCTTACATCTCTTTAGCAAGAACAGTTTCACATATTTGCCCCTATCATTGAGAGAGGCTGGGGAGCTTGTGTTTTTAACTGGACATATTATTGGGTGAACAACATTAGGCTTGTATAAATGCGAATTAAAGGGCAAATGCATATTGGAAAAACAGTTGATGAGATATAAAAAAGCAATATAACATGCGGGTTTTAAAAAAAAAAATCAGATCATATTACCTGTACACAATTATGTTAGGGGTCTAATACCAAAAAATGCTAAATTCAGATTAATAAAAGTTATTCATATTATGCGCTATCAACACCTGTGTTTCATAGACAAATGGTCTGTCATAACTCACACAAAGTTTATGTGGCACATGACTAAAAGAATTGAACTGCAACCTCTCTGATCTTTAATTTAAAGTGATCCTGCATTATCAAGCAGTGTGGAAATTAAATGCTGAATGCAGCAGAAAATGTGAAATGGACAAATTCTGTGGCTATTTATAGCTGATTCAAAAACAAAAGAGGAGAATGAAGGAACTCTCTGATTAATCACAGTCCCCAATCCCCTTTTGGTCTGAAATAGCATGTTAAATGAATCTCAATGTTGGAGCTAGTTTAAATGATAAATGTTTCAATTCTTCACTGTCTCGTGTGTATAGAAGTAGAATCTGAATACAGATTGTAATTAAAGTAACTGCATTTTAAAGCTTAAAAATCATTGCGCCTATCTCAACTACTAATATTAAAAGAAATAGGCCGGGCGCGGTGGCTCACACCTGTAATCCTAGCACTCTGGGAGGCCGAGGCGGGCGGATTGTTTGAGCTCAGGAGTTCGAAACCAGCCTGAGCAAGAGTGAGACCCAGTCTCTACTAAAAATAGAAAGAAATTAATTGGACAACTAAAAATATATAGAAAAAAATTAGCCGGGCATGGTGGCGCATGCCTGTAGTCCCAGCTACTTGGCAGGCTGAGGCAGAAGGATCGCTTAAGCCCAGGAGTCTGAGGTTGCTGTGAGCTAGGCTGACGCCATGGCACTCTAGCCCAGGCAACACAGTGAGACTCTGTCTCCATAAAAAAAAAAAAAAAAAAGAAATAACTTTATTCTAAATTTTAAAATTTCCCTGGGCTGGAAGCAGAAACAGGATTTGGACATAATCGTAGTGTTACTTGACTTTAACTTGGTTTTCCCTACTTCAGTGTCTACTAACCTTTTTCACATATTAGAGCATTGTGCCTGCTTCTTCCTCTGTTTCTCTTCTCAGTAATAACAAGATTTGGCTTCTCTCCTCCTCACATTAGCCCACTCATTCCTGAGCTTTTCTGGCTCAGGATAAATTACATCAGTAGGTATGCAATGTCATTTGAGTTGGGAAGTATTATACTAGAGCAAGTTTCACCCTAAGTGTTGACTCTCTTAGAATCTGCTCATTCCATAGTGTGTGGAGTGCCTCTTACATATCACTGTTGTCGTAAATGCCAGGAGTATAAAGATGAAGGCTTCCTAGTTCTTGTCATCTAAGGGCTCACAATTAGGCTTCTATTCTGGGGCTTTAGCTGCAATTGTACACAAAAGACTGCATTTTGAAAGTTTCTGAATGTTGATTTGGTCTCAAAAGGCATAATAAATTGGTCTCATGGCAATGACCCCATGCCCAGAAAAGTTGAGTGGTATTTTAAATTAACTTGTAAAGGACATAAAATACAATGTTTTTTATATCTCTCTTCTGAAGAAGTAAACTTTCTTGTCATTAACTTTGCTTCTGTTTATGCTTGCAAAGTAGCTGTTTCTCTTTTCCTCCATTGAGAATCCATCCATTATTGCCTACTTGTATAAAAGGTTCATAGTTACTGGCCATTACCAAAAGACAATTCATTTTCACTCATGGAAGGCCATTAATAGTCTGGGAATCCAGAGAAGTCTGGCAAAACATCTCTTTGTTATTCCCTTTTGCTGCTTATCATCTATGCAACATCCCCTTTTTATAAATATTTTCTACCCCTACCCCACCCCCCAAACCCATCCTTCTTACAAATGCAATAAATCTAAGATATAGTTTCTTCTACTAAAACTGATAGTTCCAGAAGTGTAATGAGGGTAAAGGGGACAGAGAACCCCACTCTACCACATATAAAAACAATAATTTACAATTTACAAATTTTATTTTGGAGCCCCAAAATGCATTACTAGTGCATATGATTTAGGGTAAGCTAATGCTTGCAACAAAAATATATAATGACTCAAACACAAGAGAAGATCAATTCTTGCCCTTCTCAATTCATCTGTTCAGGGACTCAGATTAGTGGAAGCTTTGCCATCTTGCCTATATGTGGCTTCCAGGGTTGACTTTAGAGATATTTCTAGTTCAGATAGCTCAAAGGGAAAAACAGCACAGAGGAGTCTGAACAGAATTCTATCACATGACCATACCTAGCTGCAAGACAGGCTGGGAAATGAAATCTAGCCATGTGCCCAAGAAGAAGAGGATTTTGTTGAGCAATCACTGGTGTAATTACTTTTAGGGTAACAAAGTAGAAAAAAATCAGATTAGAAGTGATATAAATGTAGCCAGATTTTCCTACAAGTCCATGTTTTCATCAATCATATAGATTGCTTAAGAAGTATATCAAGCATATCAAGTATAGCAAATGCCCCAGAATTTCAAGCAATTACTAAGTAGACATGGCAAACAGTGTTGTTTATAAAACTGCTCTACTCAAAGTTAAAGTCTTCGTCCAAAACCAGACTGTAATAGAATGAGATAGATCATTCTAATGTAACATTAGGAGATTCATACAATTATTTTTCCAAGATTAGTATTGTTATTTTTTTCCTAAAAAAAGAATGTTCCAGGAAGTAATGCCCTCTATGGGACATACTGCAGGTCTGAAAAATGCTTTGTATATTTAGGTACAGTGCTTCGTAAATCTAAGATCTATTCTAAATCTTATTGTGATCTTATTTTCTTTCCCAAATTTTTTAGCTGCTTTCTACATTTAGAAAAAGCATCACTTTGCTATTGTATTGGAACTGATGGATATTTACCTCCTGGCAATGCATTTATTTACTTTAGGTATTCGTTTTTGTTTGTAACTTTGTATTGTAGCATAGAATACATACAGAAAAGTATACAGATCATAATTGTGTGGCTGGAGAAATGTCATGGTCATGTAACCAGATCCCAGATTAAGAAACAGAACATTATAAGCCTCCCACAGACTCCCCTCCTCTTCTCGTCCAGTTACTATTTCTTTCTACAAGGTCATCCCTCGCTTCTAACAGAGGATTTTGGCCTCTTTTTGTAATTTATATAGATGGAATCATGCAATATATACTTTTGAAAAAATGACTTCCTCCTTTTGTTCAACATTAGTTTATGCAATCATCCATATTTCATTATGGGAATAAACTACAATGTATTTATTCATTCTACTATTAATGGGTATTTAGTCAATTTACAGAATTGGAACCATTACAAATATTGCTGCTATAAATTGTCCAGCAGGATTTTGGGTTTTTAAAATATGTAAACATTTCAGTTGAGTATATAACTAGGAGTGGAATTGCTGGTTTACAGGATATGGATAAATTTAGCTTTAATGGACACTGCCAGTTTTTCATAGGGATGGCATCAATATGCTTGGGGATTAATTTTTAATTAAAAAAAATAGAGGCCAAAAATTTACATAAAAATGGAGCTCAACTCTTATTTCCCCTTTTTAGACTTGTAACGTCTTTTTTCAATAAGAGCTTTGTCTCAAGGGCATTGTAGTCTTTCTCCAAATAGAATGTGATGAAAACAACTAATTAATGATCCTTATATGCTTTCTGTATAGATCTGAAATGAAAAATAATAATTTTGTGCCAGTGATTTTACTGTATTCATTTTGAACTGTATTGTAATAACCTCCCAAACGGTTTGACTTGTGCTGTTTTTTTTTTTTTCTTCAATTCTGTCAGCATTATAATAATGATCTGGAAATGCATTGATTAATAGTTGATGCCATTTCTTCTTCTCAGATCTCTCATTATGTTTTTCTCCAGATTTTCTATAGCTTTGAAAGATGCTTTAATTGAATAGTTATTAAATTATTAATTGAGTAGTGGTTCCTTTATCCTGAAGAATTGCTTCTTTTGTGCTTTTCCTGTTATAATTGTAACTGTGTAGTATATCTACTACAAATTTTTAAATGTCCAAATACTCCTCCTTTCACTTTGATTATGTAGCTAGAATAAAATGTAGCTAGAATTATACAAGAAAACAAAAGATTCAGATGTATATACATTCCTCTGAACAATGAGGTAAATATTGATGAGCTAATTTGGGTTTTCTAGATCTACCTTCATATGCATTATCCTGGTTTTAAGATAATAAAAATATATTATACTAAGAGGAAAAAGAATACTTAAATCACTGAATTAGTGATTCTACTATTAATAGTAAAGGTATATGATATAGACCATATATGTTCCTGGACTTTGCATTTTGAAATACTGATTTTTAAGATGTGTTGACTTATATTAGGTTGCCTACTTCTAGTTTGCCAAATGAGGTCATTTTTAAAAAAACCCTGCACTCTACTCTTATTTCATAAAATCATGGATATTTTAATTCTAAAAGGTGGTAAAGATCATGTCAGAGTAAAAGATAGTTCTTCAAATCTGATAACTGTAGCTTAATGACAAATATATGAAACTATTTCTATTTCCCTCCTTTCTACATAGACTAGTGAAGACTTTCTCAAGGAGAATCTTTGGTGTTTAGGACCCACTAGAGCAGGTGCTGTATAATAAAGCTTCAGGCTCTTCCAGCTTTAATTTTTAGGAGGTCAAATATAGTCAACAATGAATAGCATGAATTGGAAAGGCCTCTTGGTAAAATCTACCCAGTCTAGGCAGGCCACGGTGTTTCCTGGATTAATCTGTTCAGAATGATCCTTCTCTCTTGCTCATTCCATTACTCTCTTTTATTTAAAAATAGGGTATTAACAGTTTATTCATGAATGTAAGATTTTAAAATATTCAAACATCATAAGTTGTATGGGGATAGGATAAAATTTTCTGAGAAACTTGTCTAAATACCTTCTCATTAATAACATCTGGGAATCATGAATATTACAAACATGATATGGATTTCTTTTCTAAAACTATGAAGTGTTTTGGTTTCCACATTTTATGTAAAAATAATATACATACTTGTAACAAATGAGATTCACCAGTCAAATGAAAAAATCTCGGCTATTTATTTGAAATCTTGCTCTAGTATAATTGGAGTGGGAAAACAAATTAAATACAAATCATTAGTTGTATTTTGCTAACTATAGAGGACAAGTAGAGGACAAACATTCAAACCCAATTTTGTGTACTATATTTTACTGCATTAGTCACAGGCAATCTATTTTCCCTCCAAATATTAATAATTTAACTTCACGAATAATTGTCTATGTAGGACAGCCATGGGCCAAGCCATTCGGAGAGTACAGCTTCACAGTGACACCAAGAATGAGTTGTCTATCGGCGTCTATCTGAGCTACCACATGAAGAAAGACCAGACAGCTTTGCCCCACCAAATTCAGTTGAAAGCTTCTTATTACTGAGCATGTGAATACCTTGAAAGGAAAGTAACAGAAACAGAAACACGAGGGTAGAAAGCTTACTTGTTTGGGCCTCCCAGGAGAAACACCCTGAAGAGATTTGAGTTAATTTTTAAATCAAGCCAAAAACCTTTCAGGTTACATTGGTGGGAAATAGGAGGTTAAGAATATATAAGCTGTATTATACTGTTTATATTCTGTTATGTTTTTATATTCTATTATGTTCATATTAATTTGAACGTTAGAGTCAAGATAGATCTAGGCTCAAGTTTTATTTCTTTGTTTGTTTGTTTATATTCTAACCACTGATTCAAAACAAGTTCTTAGACCACGAATCTTTACTCCTGAGGAAAGAATAATTGTAATTTTCTCATTATAGTCTTTGTGTTTTTTCTTCAGGAATGTAATCAAACATCAGCTGGAAACTTCCTTTTAATATAAGTGAATAAGCCAGCCCACACATTTTATTTTCCCTGAGGCATATTGCTGGGAAAGTCTATTTCCGATTTTAAGAAATCAACATATGCTAAACCAACTGTCTATTTTCACTTAAATTGACAGGAGCTAAGGCTCAAAAATAATGTTTTATTTTTCACTTCTAACATTGTTGGTAGAAAGCTTAAGGTAGAAACTGTATTCTGCCATAGATGCCTCCTAAATAAGTCTCCCTAAGTAGAAATGTCAGGAGACAATTGTTGGATTAATCTAGGTGAAGTCAGTACAGATAGTTTTAGGGAAGAACAGTTCTAAAGTATAAAAGAGCTGTTAATATTATGTTATTATATTATTGAGCATTTATCACACTTTATTACTTACCTTATGTTTTGACTTTGTCCAACTACTGGGCTTTGGTTTCAATGAAGATAAAAATGTGTCTTGTTCATCTTTGTATAACAGGGCTTACCTGGCACATAGCAGGCACGCCGTAAGTCTGTTAAATTAATCGATTGATGAGTTGAACTATATGGCTATATCATTGTCTATATTCAAAATGTATTTGAATATGTGTATGCAAGTATGTATGTATACCTATGAATAAGGAGAACGATACCTTCATACTGTTGAAAAGTTATATTGTTTGTCATACAAATTATATTCCGTTAGCTGAAGTTGCATCAGTATCGAATTTATAACTAAAATGATGCTACATTGGTGCGTGGGTGTTTTAGTCAGCTCCAGCTGAGATAACAAAATACTATAAACTGGATGGCATAAACAGCAAAAAATAATTCTATCACAGTTTTAGAGGCCTGAAGTCTGAGATTAGGGTGCCAATATGTTTAGTTTCTGGTTAGGGCTCTCTTCTTGGCTTGTGTATGGTCATCTCCTCACATGGTAGAGAGAAGAAGCTCTCTGGTGTCTCTTCTAAGAGCACTAATTCCATCATTGGGCCCCACCCTCAGGACCTCATCTAAACCTAATTACCTCCCAAAGGCCCTACCTACCTCTCAATACCATTACATTGGGGGTTAGGACTTCAACAAATGAACTGGGGAGGGGACATAATTTAGTTCATAACCATGAGTATCTTGTATGCTTATGACAGTATAATTTGAAGCTATGATTCATACAGAAGTTGGGCAAACCTATTTTACATAATTAGTATGTTCACATGATCTAATACCTGAAACTTATTTTAAAAAATCATAGTGTTGGGAAAATATTACTTTTCCAAGAAGCATTTAATATTTGATAGCATTTAACTTACGAAATATTTATTTCAAAGACATTGACTTTAGAGAGAATGTGAGTGCTGAGGGGCAGGTGTGGGTATGAAGAAAGCTAACTTTTTTGAGTGTCAGGCACAGTGTTGTGTGCATTATCATTTAATCTTCATAGGAGTCCTCAGGGTGGTCTTATCAACCATTTTATGGGGAAATTGAGACTCCGAGATGTTTACTAACTTGGCCAGAGTCATATAGTGGATTAGAGATTGATTCACATCAAAGTCTTCCTTGTTTCAAATCATTTTTTAGAAACCTGATCTGTTATTGGTGTGAGAAAACAATTAACCTTGATGTTTATGGAGACTGTTTATTTCAATAAAGCCCTTAGGATTTAAAATTGTTTCCTAAGTCCTAGAGAACCCAATAAAAAGCAACATAGTCTGATTCTTAATGACTTCAAGTAAACACTTAAGATTTAAATGGTAACTTCTTTTTCAAATAACATTTTGAATAGATTTACCGTTAACATTTGCTGAGAACCAGGGCTATAAATCAATTTTACATGCAATGTATTCCACTAATCATAATTGTCATATTTGCAAGCTGACTAGAGGAGCTTTACCCTTTTCTCCCAAGTAATAGATTTCCTTTTTTGGGCAATGAATGAACTCCTCCAGAAAATCTTCTTACCAGTTTGCTTACTCTTTTTTCTCAACATTTTAAGAGTTTTTCCAATTCTTTATTTTTTATTTTTTTTATTTCATCATATTATGGGGGTACAAATGTTTAGGTT
>NW_012155284.1:20060601-20071276 GCF_000956105.1 Propithecus coquereli
TTTTGTTGTTGCTGTGATTGTCTTTGGGGTCTTCTTCACAAGTTCTTTCCCTAGGCCAATGTCTGTAAGAGTTTTTGCAATTCTTTAAAAATATTCAACATTCACTGATTGTGTACATGGTGAGCATGATGCCTAGGAGAATAAGAAGATGCACAAAAATATGGACCCAGCCCTCCCAGTCCAGTAATGAATAAAACTCAGGGAAACAAGTGATTCTTTAATAGTGTGGAGAATGCAAAGGGGAAAGGCTGAGTGAGATCTGACATGAGCACCAGGGCCGGATTGAGCAGCTCTGCCTGAGGAGATGCTGTGTAAGTGGGTATTTATTGCCCCAGGCAAACCAGAAGGGAAGGGAAGGCCAAGGAACAATGTATGCAATGGTGGTGGTGAGGCAAGGAGGGGCAGCAGGGCAAGAATCTTGGAGAAGTAATCAGAATCTTAAGGTATGATTAAAATAATTCATGACAGCAATTAGTATCCTCAATAATGTGAGGCTCAAAAATATTAAATAACTTACCCACTGTGACAATGCTAGTGAAAAGCAGAGCCAGGATTTGATAAAAGTATATCTGACTTAGATTTTTAAATTCTACATCATAGGAGATATTTTAATATAATATTACTGCATATTTTTATTTTTATTGGGCTTTGGCAGAAACAAAAGTAAAACCTCAGAAACACAAAAGCTTCAGGAATAAGGTGCAGTTATTTTCAGCAATCTTTGGCATTCAGACACCTCCAAAATTCTCCTCAGTTTGAGAAGCGTTATGAATGTGCCTGACACTTCACTTTATTGTGTCATGACCTGGTGACACATTCACACCTATTTTGAGAGAAAGGGTTAGAGAAGGGAGGACATCTGTGGACAAGATAATAAGAACATTTACTGGTATCGTGACTTTGTAATTTGCACTTTTAATTATGCATAATTAAATACAAATTAAAAAATTTACTTCCTAACCAACACTTATTATATTTCTTGTTTAAATCATCTTTCTCTATGAGAGTAATCTGAAATCTTGATGAGGTGATCCTGGGATTTTACACTCTTTAGGATTCTGGTGTCCATATTATCCCCAAAGTAGCCAGTAATGTTTTGCTGTTCCAGATGTAGAAACATTCATACTTAGGGGATTGTAATACCCCATATTGCTCCCACCAGGCTACTCATGGTTAACTAGCTGTGAACCTCAGTCAACACCCTACTCTGGAACAGCTTTCAGATAGGTCTCACAAGGCCTAAGGAAAATCACTAGCTGGTGTCTCCTGTAATTCTCATCTCTCAATCTTTCCCTTCTCCAAGTCAAGACTAAAAGAAGTCTGAGATGCATAGCTGGGTTGGCTTCTCTTTAAGCCCATCATTTTCTGCTGCATGAAGAGAAGAAAGAAGGAAAAGCAAAATAAGACCAAACCTGACAGAATGCTCCATGACCTGGATTTTAGCTTCTCTCTCCCTTCTTGGGATAAAAGTGTTGAGTGTAACTAACTGCAAGCAGAAAAGTTAATCGGTGGCTTCTGCTTTCGCTGAAAGCTCTTGTTCAAATCCAGCTGTCATGTCAAATGCATATGATATTATTTTGAACAGCTTCTTAAGTGAGTCTCAAAATGCACCTCTAAAGGAAGTATTTAAATGTTTTCCACTGTGAAAACCCATATGAGTACTTTGGTCACAGGATACCTTCTCCGCTTCAGAAATAAAGTGTATGGCCCAAATAGGCCCATGCCATTCCTACCAAGGGCAAGGCATCCACACCCATCTGGTCTCCATAACCATTTGTATGTAAATGATAAGTCTCAGACATCACAACAACTTTTTCCTTTTTAGGGAATTGCCTTATTTATATTTATCCAAATTAGTAGGAATTATCCAAATCCTAGAAATATAACACTAGCCCCTATTTCTTGAGTGTTTACTCTGTGCCAGCTTTTCTGCTGTAATAAATGCTTTGCATGCAATGTCTCATTTAGTCCTCACCACATTTTGTGAGGTATTTACTCTCCTTTTCTTATAAGAGTGAGAAAACATGTTTAGCTGTTTAAGTAATTTGCCCACATTCACACACTGTTCATGAGAAAACCACAGGACCCAGGAGATTTAAGCCCATATTATATTATTCAGTTGTTCTAGGAAACTGCTCATATGCTTGTGTTTTAAGGTATCCTCTCTGTCACCCAAGAACATTGCAGCTATATGCAATTCTTCTTTTCCTGTTCTCAACTGAACCTTGACCTGTGGGATGAAAAATTGCTTTGCCTTTGACATGATCACGGTGTCCTCTGTTTTTGACACAGTGTTGGGTCGTATTCTGATCAGTTTTGAAAGCATTTATAAAGATTGTTAGATTACTATAAGAAATTAGTTATGTTATAAAGTTTGTTAGATTATTAAGGGAGTCTGAACTGTGACTATATAACAATGAAGCAATTGTGAAAAATAAAAAAGCATTTGTGTTCATTTCTTGAATTTCCAGAAGCATACAACAAAAGGAAAAGGACAAGAGCATTCATTCCATATGTATATATTGAGTTCCTACTATGTGCTCTCAAAAGTAACAGCTTTGAGTATCTAGGAATATACTGAGCTCAATTAGATACAAGTCAAATTACTAGTAATGTCCTGGTTGATAAGGAGCTTAAATATTCAGTATATAAAATTATTTCTCATTATGGATCTCTCCTATGAACACTTTAAACCAATTAATAACTTCATAAGAGATCATTGATTAACCTTAATAAGACATACTTAATATATTCTGACACAGATTATTCTGTTCTCTTTAGGTTTCTGGTAGATACCAGCCAGCACCCAAAAATAATCTTTAGAGAAATAGGAGGTCCACAATAAATAGAACTATTATGGGAGCATGTACAGGGGTAGAATTAAGAAAACAGCAGGAGCTGGAAAAACTATTCAAAAAAAGGGGCAGCAGTATGTAACAATGAATATTTTTAAAGGTTCTAGAATATTTTAAATCAAGTTCAAAAAGATTAGACTTTTAGCTGCAATGTTCTTTGACTTGTTTTCAACCTAAATTATTCTTTTAAATTCAGGTTCTTCATCTCCAAGGATGGATGTAATTTAACTAAATCTTGTATTAGAGACTTACATATTTCTCACTCATTAATATGTTCAAAAGCATCTTATTTATGTCAAAAGAAGAGAAATGAAGGCCATTTTCCAGCATTGTCCTAGAGTCACATTTTCTTGCCTTATTAGCATGTTATTTCAAGAAATAGATTGAACAGAAAATGCTTGTGATTGAATGAAGATTAATTATAGGGTATGGGAATATTAGAACCTATTTTATTGTCCTGAATAGTGTCTTCTGCTGTTTCATTACCCAAAAGGGAGCAAGTATTTGGGGAACAAAGATCATGACACATCTGGTAATATTCAAGATGCACACCCCCTCACTAGACTGTCAAAGGCTGGGCTTGTCACAGATTTCAAAGCTGTGATGTACTGTTGTTGCTTCTGCCACTGCACCTATGGATGCACCTCTCTTGATGTGTGACTTCCACCTCTCTTGATGTGCAACTCACACAGGGAATGTGAAGGCACAGAAGAGATTTTTAATCAAGAGTCTAGGTAGGAGCCAGTGATGCATAGCTGGCAAGGGCAGATTTCAGCCTGGGAATTTTTAGAATAATTTGGACTGCTGTAAATTTATACTTTATAGTAGCATCTTTTATGCAGGATTCTGACGTAATTGTATTAAAATTATTGCTACTGATAATAATTTCATTGTAGCTTTCTTTTATGTATTCATTGTTTAAACAGCATTTTTATTGAGGCATTGTGGGAAGAAGCAGTATAGCTTGGTAACAAAGGGCATGGGGTCTGGAGTCAATCTACCTTGGAATATTATTGAGCCTCAGTTTCCTCATCTGTAAAATGGAGATAATAATAGTATCCATCTCTTAAGAGTGTTGAGTGGATTAAATGTGTTAATACATGTAAAGTACTTCCAGCTGTGCTTGGCACATACTAAACACTCATTAAATGCTACCTTTTCTTATTATATTCCTAACTAATGTGCTAAAAACCAGGACTATGTACTGAGAATCTGTAGAATCAATTAATCTACAGATATTTGTTGTGTATCTATGTATTTATGCCTGCATTAGGCATTATGTGGAATGCAGAGAGATGAACCGTTTCTACTGCAAAGGGTTGGCAATATTTTTAATATACATAATACATAGGAGAAAAGTATCAGCATAATTCAAACTCCAAGTCCAATGATGTATAAAACAAAGAAGAGGTCAGCGTGGGCTGTAAAAATCAGGTAAGATTCACCGAGTGCTGAACTTGATCTGAACTAAGAATGATAGTTAAGATTTAGAAATATTAGTTTAAAACTTAAATCTGAAGTTGTTACTCTGCACATTAGACCTTTCTATGTCTCTTGCTCCCACAGCAGTTACTCTTAAAGAAACATTTTACCATTTAATAATTTAAAAATAAAACAAAAAAAGTTTACTTTTAGAAAACACTACTTAAAAATTAAAAAAGAAAAAAATGTTACTCATAGAGCTATACATTATATTAATAAAACAAGAAGGCCAACAATAGGTTTCATCAACCAGAGGAAAGAATTAGTGTACCTGAAGACAAACAATTTGAAACAAGAAGGTTTTCTGAGTTAAAAAGAAAAAAAAACCCTGCTGATTTCCAAACTCTTCTCCATCCTACTAAATCAGAATCTCTAATACAAGAATACAGTGCTTGGGAATCTGTATTAGTATGGAACCCAAGTGATTCTTATCAAACTAACAAAATTCTATCTTAGAGAAGTCCAAACTTACTAAGGCTCTTGTTTAGTCTCTGTGTAGTTCATTTTCAGCCACTCTTGGCCTTGAACCTCAAGAACCACAAAAAAGAACAACTTTTCTCTAGCACTAAGCCCTCATGTCTTTTGTGAAGAAATCGCTCTTTATTGATCAGCGTTCCTCATTTAATGCTGATCTTGAACACTATTACGTTGTAGTACTTAACACATTGCATTATAACTGCTTACAGTTTTATGTCCACTAAACCACTCATTATCTCACCTTAGCACTGAGTTACTCCTTGAAACTCTAGAGACCTTACTCTCACCTGAGAGGTCCTTGTTTGAAAAGCAGATTTCTAGATTCCATTGTTTAGGTGTTCTTGTTCTGAGGTTGAAATGAGCATTTGTAACAAGCATAGAAATAGTCTACCATTCTTTAAAAAAAAAAATTGAAAAATGCAAATGAATGAATGTGTGACAGAGCAGAAGAAACAGCGTCAGAAGGGAGAATAAACATAGCATTTGCAGCAGATAATGAGAAGCATACTGATTTGGTATGCTGGGTGCAGGCCGAGAGAATCTATAGGAAAAAAATAGGTAGAATTGGTCGAGTGAAATTACAGATGTCCTTGAGGAATCGTCAGAGGAGTCTGAATGGAATGTGGCTTCTTACATGAGGTAATTTTAAGTAATTCTGGACTTTTGAAGGAGAATGAGTAGGGATGGCACCCCCAATAGTCTTCATGGCAAGTCTTAGCAGGAGTTGAATCCGATGATCTCTAAAAGCTCTTAACGCTGAAATGGTGAAGTACCATCATTCTGCAAAGTCGTGTGGATACTGAATTGTATTAATTAAACCTTAGTTTATATTCATAGGGTAAAGCTTTCTACTTAAATAAATGATATTGTTATTTCATTCATAAATGGCTGTGTATAAAAATGGATCAGGACGTGGAAGGTTTGCTTAAGGTGAGATACAGGTGATAGTAGGCTGGTACCAGCTCAAGAGAGCCAACTGTTACATTTTCAGGGATTTTGAGACCTGGTTGGTAAGCACAGCCACTATTAATATCTCCAGTTAAATAAATTGTGTGAAAAACAAAGGTAATCAATACTAAAAACTCATTACTTCCCGATTATTTTACTACCTTTTGGGATTATCCATGCTCTTGAGGTTATTTATTTAGTCTATTGTATCTGTGTGGAGGAAATGCTGTATAGTGAGGGGCTACTTGCGCATCTCTTCCCAACTCCACATTTAGTGCCACCACATTGGCAACTTAAAAACAGATATGGTGGTAGTGGCTACACCACGGGAGTTGACATAATCTACAAATCAGGGCTATTTTTTCCCCCTTGGAGAGTCAACTGATACACATAGACATTTATCAGCATACCAGGGGCTACATGTATAGAAAGATCCCACTGTTTGGGGCAGAGATACATTTTGGTGCATGGCATGATTCAAGGGGCATGACCCCATTAGCAATGCCCCCCATTCAACACGAAGCCCCTCTCTGTATCTCCCCATGTGGCACCAGAAACAAAAGGCTCTTTTTTAAGTTCTACAAGTGATTACTTTTAGCTATAAGAGCAGAGGGCAGGTGCCTTTATTGTACTTCAATTTAGTGCCCTTAAAACCATCTCAGAACCTTTTTCTAAAAACACCCCCCCACACAAAGTCTGATAAGTACACCTCTATTTTATCATCTTTTACAGCTTTTCAAATTACTACAATTGGAAAGATATTTTCAATCTTTCTTGAAAGCCAGGGAGAATGTAGCCATGGATGAAGAAAACAATGGTTTACTTCTTCTTTCATTGTGTAAAATCATTCTTTGTCATTGTGGAAATAAGAAAATGAAATGTTTTGTTTAGTCAAGCACACTCTCAAGCTCTTTCTAAGAGCCCCTGTCCTTACAATGTGGATGTTACTCTCAGCTTATAGCTCTGCTGGAGAAATCAAAGAATCTTCCTCTTACAAGAGCCCTGAAGAAAGAAAATTGTGCTCATAAATGTTACTTTATGTGTTTTTGAATGATGATATGGCTGAACATTTTTCAGGAATTTCTGAATTTTTCAGATATACCTTTGAGAGTCGTAATCCTTACTTAAGCAGATGTCTGTTGAAGGAAGGAGAATTCCCCTTTCAGGGTATTTTAAAAATTAAGGAAGGTGTTCACCAGCCTGTGACAGGTTCGTTGTGAAAAAAGAAATGAATCTTCTCAGACAGTGTCATGGCTTTTATTCAAGCTGACATAATTAAGGTGTAAGCATATCTAAGTATAATTTGTTTTGATCCAACTTTAGATGGAGATAGAGTAGGTAATCAAATTCATTAAGATCAAAGTAAGTATGCTTACTCTGAAATGAAAGGAAATGGATTGATCAGAAACATGAAAACAAGCTCTGTCCTCCGACCACTTGATGATGGACACCATAACACTAGATTGTTGGTTTCTGTCACAGACCAACAGTACTGAATCAGAGTAAGGTGTGGGGATGGCCAGAAAATTTCTATGCACACTCAAGTTGAGACCTGCTAATTTAGAAAGAATTGCAGAATCTGCCTTAATTTCCTCATATTACAAAATGGAGAGAGTAAAGTAGGGTTGTTGGAGGACTGGATGAGTACATGTTTACAACAGTGTGCTGTTTCAGAGTAAGTGCTATAATATTGGCTATTGTCACTACTATTGTTGTTACTTTTGTTGGGGAATTATTAGTGCTAGCTGGAATGGAAACAAACTAGAATGTTTCTAATCACTGCAACTATTAGATATCTTAAATATCATGATGAAGCCAAGGCACAGCTGACGAGCTATACTCAATTTAATATAATCTTGGATGTTGCATATCCATCCTAATAATTTCCCATAGTTTCGCAGTGCACATGTAGGTTTTTGATTTAAATATTTTTCTAAAGTGTTACATTTATTTTTATTACTTCAGAAATGTTCGGTGTTCTAGAATTCTGGCTGTATATCTTGCATGTGGAATTCAATTTTTTATATTCTTTACAAACAAATGATATTTATATGAAATAATGATGAGGTGACAGTGAGTCATGATATGAGGTGTTAATTTGTGTGGGACCCTCCAACAGCTCAGCCCATCACTGGAGTTGTAGGTCCCTGAAGCAGGGGAAATGTTTACATCTCTGAGGGTAAGAATATGTGTTCATCCTCTACCAGGAACATGGGCAGTTCTTCCAGGTGAAGGCCATGCTGAGTGAGATGTGCTGATGGTCATGAGGTAAATAAAAGATTAAGGTAGGGAAGGCAGCAAAATGAGAGATTTGACTGGGATCAATTAATGTGATTTAGCTGGGAGAGAATGACGGCAGGAGGACATTTTCCTCTGGTTCCCTATCAGTGACTCACATTATTTGTGCTTGGCAATGAGCTTTATGAGAACTAAGATGAAAGGGTTTTTTCCCTAGGAAAATAGGGTTCTCCTCACATCCTCTTCCTGTGCTAAATCTTTTATCAATGCCTAATAATTATATGCTTGTGTCCATGACAGTCTTTCAAAAAACTGACGCAAAAACGGGTCCAGAATTAAAATGTCCATCCTGTTGTGATTTCATGTAGTTTCTGGTGTGTGCTTAGTATACACAAAGTTTTGAGTTACATTGTGATTGAATAAATAACTTTGTTTATTATTAGAGTTTCCTGTTTTATATAAAGAGTGATGAGTTGAAAATGCCAAATCAAATAATTTTTCTGCATTTTAATGACATATTGAAGACATTGAAACATTTATATTTTAAGTAGTTACTACTCAGATCTATTTTAAAATTATATAAACGTTTGGATGTAAGTAGATTCTGACATGCTTCATGAGACGCAGAATGCATTGTGATGAAATTCAAGATTTTTAAAAAAAACATATTAGATTGTAATAATTAAGAGATATGTGGGGGCAAATATAATGCATCTTAATCTAAATACCATGACAATGGCTTTTAAATCAATTTGCTTACTTATTCAACAAAGTACACCAATTTTGGGTCAGCGGGTAGTACAATGTGTTTAATACAGCAAGTTACAGGAAACTTTTAGGTAGCTACTACTATTAATATCAACATTTTACTGATGATAGAGTTGAGGCATAGAAAGTTTAGTTTTTTTCTTAAGTTCATATAGCCTGGTAAGGATGACCTGTATAGGATTTTTATAGGAATTTGTTAAAATCTGGGCAAATGGCTGTATAGCCATAAGCAGATCATCTAGTTGTGGTCTACAACTAAGTTAATTCAATAAACTCATAGGCAGGGGGAAGGCTGAACCTTTAACATGTCCTTCTATTTCCATGGATGTTGAATGCTAAACAAAGCAAGGATGCTTGGTAAACACCTAATGAGTCTTTTCCACTGTATTCTTTTCAACAGCTTCTCTTACAAGTGGCTTCTTTTAAAGATGCAATATTTTTAAAAGTAAAGAAACTACTACTAGATATTGATAATTTCTGTTGAATTGGTTTGATTGTGTAATAATTAGGTGGCATAAATTCATCTTGTCTTGGTTCATTATACTCTCTGTATCCTGTAAGCTTTCAATTACCCTGTAATAAACTAATTAGGTCATGTTATTGATAGAAGCAAGGCTCCTATAAATTCCTATAAAGACATTTATAAAAATGTGATTAAATACAATTATCAAAAAATAATTTTATGGATATAATCAGCAGTTTTAAAAATATTAAAAATATAAAAAACTTCAAAGATTAACATAATTAGCACACACATAAACAAATTAGAATAAAATTTTTATTTTATGATTATTTTGTATTTTTAAAATTATAGATAATATTAAAATCCTCTTTATTCTGCATTTCTCAAATTCAGTCAACCACTATCATACAATTAGAGTACATACTCTCTATTCAGTGTTATGTTGCTTGTACACCCACACATATCCAAAATGTTATATATTTTATATGGTTTTAAACTTTATATAAGTCACATGTAATGCAAGTAGCATTCTACAGCATGCCTTTTTTTCACTCAACAGTAATTTTTTTTGCTCCATTATATGATTACACACTACTTTGTTGCCTTATTGATGGTTATTTTCAGTGATTTCAAACTTTTTGGTACCACATACAATATCCTGGAATATACCAATGAAGGCAGGGAGAATTATCTGTTTCAGTCTCAGAGATATCTCAAGGAAATAGAACTGTACACTCAATTAATATTTGTGAAATGAACAAATAATATGACTAAATACTGCTGCAAACACTCTTATCATGGTTGCTTGTTCACATTTAGAGAGTTTCTTTGAGGTCCGTGACCAGAACTTGAACTGCATCTTAAAGTAATAGGATTACCAACTTCCCTATGTAATGCTTAATTACTGTCCAAAACAGCTATACCAGTTTACTCTCTGGCAAGCTGTGTATGAGAGTTACCTGTTTATCACATTGTTGTAACACTCGATTTTATCAGATTTTTAAATTTTTTGCCTATTTGTTAGATGAGCTATGTCTGTCATTATTGTTTTAATAATTTACTTTCTTCCCCATTGTTAACAAAGTTGTATATCATCTCAAATGTTCATTAGGTTTTTTTTTTGTGAGTTGTTGCATACAATTTGAACAGTACTATTATAACTTTATTTTAATGCTATCATATTCCTAAAACAAATGCTTATGTCACAGGACTAACCATAGAACGACAATATCCATGCCAGAGCTTTTGCAATTTAAATTCATCCATGATAAGTAATTTTAATTATTAAATATTCCACAATTCAATAGTAAAATACTAACATTGAACTATTCACTCAAAAACTCTTTAAACAATTGTCATCTTTATTTATAATAATTATAACTTCAAATATAGAGTATGTATACTGTGTTTCTGAAATGTGACAGTCTTACCCACCAATTTTATC
>NW_012155284.1:20071986-20083265 GCF_000956105.1 Propithecus coquereli
GCTGGGGAGCAGCTGCAAATACAGATTATCATTAGCAGAGAGGTTTGACTGCACAGAGACCATGATAAATCAACTGTCTCCCATCCCTCCCAGATGGGACCATCTAGTTGCAGGAAAACAAGCTCAGGGATCCCACTGATTCTGCATTATGGTGAGTTGTATAGTTATGTCATTACATATTACAATGTAATAATAATAGAAATAAAGAACACAATAAATATAATACACTTGAATCATCCTACAATCACTTCCCTACCCTGGTCCATGAAACTGGTCCCTGGTGCCAAAAATGTTGGGGACAATTGCTTTAGACCATAAAGGTAGACAAATATTATGGGACTATGGAAAGGGAATGGATATGGTGGAACAAGATGGAGCTTGAGATAACGAGGAATTATTGTTCTTAGGGCGTGCCCCAGAATGACTTAGTTTGATGTTATTTTAGCTATCTTCTATCAGTTTATACCCTAAAAGAAGTAGGAAAAAAAAGTATCAGCTTTGTACTATGTGAGTATTGTCAAAGCAGGTCCAGGTATCAGAAGTCAAATTTGAAGTCACTGGGGAAATTTTTGAAAAGGCCTGAAGGAAATGTACTTGATTTTTATTAAATATAATGTAATTGGCAAAGGAAATTGCAGACAAATATGAGAGCTAATGAAAGAGTGGATGGATAAGTAAAATCCACAAATAATCATAAATGTCATTTGGCTGTTTCCTCTTCCTTACCAAAGACAATTTCATGAGAATTGTTAATGAACAAAACCTGAACATTACATAAGCTTTATAACCATTTTCTTCAACTATTTTTCCTGGTGGAGATGCCAACAATAAGTAATATATCCATAATATACAAATCAAAGAAGATCTATCCTATATTAATAATATGCTGTCAATTAAAAGTCCCTGGAATAATTTAGCATCAACAATGATGAAGGCATAAAAGCAGAGCTTATATTGGACAAAAAGGAGAGAGCTGTGGGTAGGTTGTAGAAAATGATTAACAATCCATCCTGATTGTGATTCCCAACCAGCTTTTAGGCAGAGCCTCAGACACAGCAGCTCAACCCTAGTGGAAAAAAAATATGCAGACAATTTGAAGGGAGTGGAGAAAGCAGAATAGAGTATGATGAAAGAATTTAAAGATTACGCAACGGAAGAGTATTTACAGCCTGGCTAAATAATTGGATAGACATATTAGTTACTTTATTTTTAAAAGAGGATAAATACTGCAGTGGAAAGAGAGTTAAGGGGTGATAGTAAGGGCATTTATGAGAATTCCTGGGACAAAATAAAGATTTCTTATCAACAAAAATTTCCTGGGAGTATGACATGTCAGCATGTGGAAAACTTTTCCAATGTGGTTGTAAGAATTCCCTTAAGACATATAAAAATGGGTAAGACATTAATAGAAAATAGCAGGAGAGACATTTCCACACTTACTGTAGAAGCATAGCAGAGTGGAATTGTGTCTTTTTATCTGTTAGAGAAGACACTAGAGAACTCTCTAAGAGGTGATTTGTCAAATTGGTTAATATGCTCTTGTTTGGAGTCCCTGCTCTGTGAGCAAAGGCAAATTATTTCAAATTTCTACATCTTAATTTCCCTAATTTCCCTGCAAATTGTGCATAGAGTTAAGGTACCTTATTAGGCTATTGATAGTATCAATTATAAACCATGTAAAATTCCTACTGTATACCTGGGGTGGTCAGTGCTCCACAGGTGGTAGCTACAGGTTAACCCATTGCTTTATAACATAATTGAAAGGCAGCTATGTGACTTTTAAATATCCACATACTCACAATAGAAATATTGATAAGAAATCTCAAAAACAGCATTAGAACTACACAAGTAGAGTATTTTTCCTCCCATATGTTAATCAGGATATGCCAGTTATAGAATTTATAATACCAGTCCTGATAGCTGTGGAATATAATATCAGACTGTCAGGTTTTAGTCTGAAATGTCACTTCTTGGTGCACTCATGGCTAAAGAATGACCAGACACACCAAAGTTAGGCAAGCATGAAAATGAGATTTATTGAGAAGAGAAAGATAGGATTATAGGGCAAGAGCAAGAGATAGGTTTACAGAACATGATACATATGCCACAGGTGACGACTAGACCCATTGTCCTAGCAAAGGGAGAGCAAAAGAAAGGAAAGTCACAAAAAAGGTCTGCATCTTGCTTTATAGTGCCCGGATTGGGACCTCCCTAGTGCCTCAGATGTCACTGTGGAACCACTTTGATTGGACAATTGAGAGGTGCACGACCCCAGTCTTCCTGCACATGCAGATGTCTCATGAACCTCTCTGAAAGCCCATTCGTTGAGGGGGTGATTCGCAGCAGTACCCACTTTTGTCCCTAGGAGACCCTGAATCCCTCACTCTCTACCTAACAGAATACTTCATTTTTAATATTAAGTTAAATGTTATCGTTAGTTACTTTAGATTATATTTTTCTTTTTTATGAGAACAAGTATAATTATTTTACAAATGGGACTTTGAGGGATCAAAGTGTCATAGCCCTTGTCCTTGTATCATTAATGTGCAGAATACTGGAGTTCAGTCGTCTGCATGAATCCCCACATTATGTTTTGGATAAAGAGAGCTTCTCTATATAAATGTCAGCTTCGGAAGTTTTTCTTTGTTCTTCTAGCATATTTTAAACAAAGGCCGTCTTGCTTTCCTGCCTCCCATATTAAGTGTAAGCCCTTCCTGTACTTTTCAGCTAAAGCAGGTCCCCTCTCACGTGTAAAACTCTGCTGAAAATTTGACTCTTCCATGAAACCGTTCTTGTCTCAGGCCTGACTCAAGGCTCTGACTTGAATTCTTCCCACTTCCCTGGGTACTGAGCCAGTATAGTTCTTCTTCCTTGTATAATTGTTTATATACTTGTGACGTATTCACATGCGCATATTTACCCTGTCTCATCCAAAATCAGAAGCTCTCAAGGAAAGAAAACATATTGTCTCTTTCCCTACTAATCCCCAAAGCACTCAATACCATGCTGTGCCCACAGTAGGGAATCAATAAACCTGCTGCAATTTATTGGAGACAACCTTCTTCCCCACATTTCACTTAGGTGATCTCCCGCAGAGCTCTGTGGAAAGTAATGGAGGTTTGGGATTTGTATTCTCATTATGCTAATCGTTCTTACTTCCTTTAGTTTTGAAAACCAGTGCTGGGATCCAAGCTAACCATGCTATTTTCTGCACACCACCCAGCGATTCTCGTTTTGCAGCTGCCTTCAAGCCTTCTGCTCCCTTAGGTCATCCTCCCCCCAGTAGGAGGAAGGATGAGAGGAAGTTGCAATATTTACTCTAAGGTGGAGAGCCTTGAGCACTTGAGCTCTGAGGCTGCCTCTGGATTAATGTTTCTGTTCAGCTGCTCCCAGATTTTTCAGTGTGAGAGAAACCGCGTTTGTGCCTGAAGAGAAGCTTCAACTGTAACTTCCATTTCTTGCTACTCCCTACTGTTTCTTTGCTATCTGGAAACTTCTCAGCAGGGGAGGCAAGCTCTTGGCACCATTAGCCCTTTTCTTTTTTCAAATCCCATGTTCTTCCTTGAAAGATGAGTTTGCTTTTCAGAAAACTCTATTTTAGTAAAACCACCGAGGAATCAGTGTTAGGCTTTCAGCTGTGAAAGAACTTCAAAGAATGTGTTATAGGAAAGGAGGTGCCATTCTTTTAAGAGTTTAGGTTTTCTGTTTAGAGTGAAGACTTCTTAGGAATTTTGTGCATAGCTTAAAGTATTAAACACTTTTACTCATTTCCTCAGTATGAAATCTTCCTGGGGCTGCAGGGGAAAGGTTAGGTGTTAAGGGCTCCGATTCTGGTTCAGTCTCTAGCTTGATTATTTTAGGCAAGTTCCTTTACTTTCATGAAACTATTTCCTCATGTATGAAATGGTTAGTATAAGGGATGGATAAAACAGATGTTCTTTAAAGCATCTTCCAAGTCTAAAATGTTATGATTTTACCATCAAATTCACAGCTTCTCAACACCAGATAAGACTTAGCATTAATGTGGCTGAAAATATATTTGAGTGGGGAGGGGATATCCTAGATTAAAAGAAAAAAGCCAGATGAAAAAAGAAGACTTTCGAGTCAATGCCTTTACTCAGGGTGACTTTCATGTCCTAAGAAGAAGTGGAACATTCATTTATTGAGGCTTAGGTAATACCTCTTTTATCAAGATTAATCATTTACTTTCAAATTAGTCACCATGAATTGACATAGCCAACTTGACCCTTCATGGTTATCAGATTCTTTTTGTTGGATATCATAGTTTACATTAATTAGAAGAGGATTAGGTACATAGGTCTCCTCACCCACAACCAAGCCATCTTGTACAATGTAATAATGAAAGCAATCTTGGACTGAATTTTTGCTAACCTACAAACTTTTGTTACCAAGGAGGCACAAATTGTTATACAGCCTATTCTCATAAGCTCCGTAGACTCCCAGCTTTCTGTCCCTTAGACATTGTGTTAAGTGTCTTACATGGAAGATCCATGCCAGGCAGATGTGACAATGTTCTTGAGGCAGAAATAGCTACCTTTCTAAGCAGAATTTTTTGACAGATTCAACTTAAGCTGACAGGACACGAGTCCTAATCAGAGCCTCAGGCCAGGACACCATTTAGATTACTATGCTCCTATTCTTCAATCATAAAGGTACAATTTTTTAATCAACCCACATTTCTTGGACACCACTCAGTTTACCTATCAAAATGACTTGTAACATCCATTGTCCAAATGAACAAATATCTTAGTGCAGCTCAAGATAGCGATAGTTGATACTCTTATAAATAGTTATGTTTGGAGTGTGTACTCCATAATACCTTACTTCAGCAGATATCAGAGAATGCCCCCTAATTCATATCTAACAGGTATGGTGCACAGTGTCTGGGGGATGGGCATGCTTGTAGCTCTGACTCGAGTGGTGCAAAGGCAATATATGTAACCAAAGCATTTGTACCCCCATAATATTCTAAAGTAAAAGAAAGAAAGAAAGTAAGAATGAAACTCACTCTCTCACTCTGTCTCTATGTCTGCCTCTCTCACACGGTTGCATGTGTGCATGTGTGTGCACACACACTACACTATTTATGTTGAAATACTTTAAGTTACAGTTTAGATTAGACTGTATAACACCATGATCAAAATTTCCAGTGATACAAAGAAAAAAATTCTAGTAGTTCCCTCTAGGAGTAAGTTTGTACCAATTTTTATGTAACTTTCTAGAAATAGTCAATGGCTATAAAAGCATATATGTATAAACTTTTTTTTCTTAACATAAATAACTGTGTATGTACCCTTTTATTTCACATATGAATTTTTATTATTCTGGATATCTTTTAAATGAGCATATATAAAGCAGCTCTGTTTTTCAACCATATTCTATTATATAAATATATCATAATTTATATAATAATCCATGTTGGTTAAATGTCCAGCATTTTGTATTTTTTCACTAGGGTCTCAGGCTGAGCAATCATAATCATGATAATTTCAAAAATATTAGGTCTAATATAAACTAATAAATGCTATTATTCATGAGACCATAGGTTGGAAAACTTTTTTTGTAAAGGGCAAGATAAGTAAATATTGTAGGCTTTGTGGGCCATAAGGATTGTGTGCCAACTACTCAAATCTGCCATCATAGCACGAAAGCAACCACAGGTAATATGTAAACTATGTGTGGCTGTGTTCCAATAGAATCTTATTTCAACAACAGGCTATGGGCTTGATTTGGCCTAGGACTATAGTTTTCTAAGCCTGTAACTAGACCAAATCTGGAAGAGACCATTTTGTGGATGAGTTTCCACAAGACTGAGCACGCCATGTAGACAAGGACTGTATGTTCTTATTTTTGATTCCCCTCAGCGCCTAGATGAACAATAACTCAATAAATATTTGTTGAATTAAAGAATAAATTAACAAAGAGGAATAAAATCAATCCATTATTTTCCACTTGCTATCTCTGAACATGCACTGTGTCATTTTTAGCTGAATATGTTTGTATAGCAGTCTCTGGTTAGTCATGCCTCACTCTTGGGTATAGCTATGGAGATGTATAGATTTTAAAATGATAATGTTATTAATCATAGCAAAAATTATTTTATCAAGGAATATGAAGAAATTCTTTAACAAAGCTGAGGTGCTACTCCATGCATTAACTTCCTGCTATCTTGCTAATGTTCTGCTATAAAACATTACTGGATGCTATGTTTGCATTACTGGTTTCCTGGTTTCATTTGAATTTTCTCATTATAATTGATCCAATTTGTTTTTTGATGTCCGTAATGAAAAACAATTGAGCATCACTGATAAGCATACTCTTTTCTTCAGGTTTTGAGGAGACTATTCTGTAATATTTATTAAGGGCCATTATTTTGTCAAACATGTATGTGTACGTGTGCATCAGGAGAGGGAGCTGAAAAAAGGACATATATTTTCTTATGACCAATTTTATGCTCTTCCTACCCCACCACTAGCTCTACCATATTGAAAATACCTCTATAAATGCGAGTCATGTTCTGTAAGCAAATGATGCACTCTAGAATTAATTTCTTCCCAGATCATGAAGCATCATCCATAAGCAAGATGCTAAATTCCCTGAAACTGCTGTAAACCACACTGAGAGAAAAATCTAGGTTGGGTAGACCTGTGTTCTCATTCTTGCCTAACGGAGAGATATTTCTGCTTCTCACATCTGATAGCATTATAATTTGAGCACAGAATGTCAGACTTTCATTGTTTCAGTCATTTGATTTAATCACGTTTTGTCTGATATCCTTGCATTTAATTATTCAAATTCCCAGTGTTGCTCAAGAAGGAGGATCTGTGCCAGGTTAGTTAGTGACTGAAAGGGTCTTCATTGGTGCCCATATCCAACTGACCCAGTCTCTTCCTGAGCTAAAGCACTCAGGCCACCTCGGACAGATAACCCTGAAACCCTTACTGGCCACACCTTTCCTTGGCTCTGAGGGAAGCTGCAGGAAAAAGAACAGAAATGAGCTTTTGTTAAAGGATTGGCTTGGGTGAAGTACATTATTCATAACCAAGTACATAGAACCTGATAACCCACCTGGCTAGCCTTCAAGGCAGTAGTGTCTTTGGGGATGTCAGGGTCTGGACAGTATTTTATTTCTATAGTTTTTAAAACGTGAAAAACATTTTGGAAGAGTACCAGAGATCAAGGTACAGGTCTAGACATGGACCAAGCAATCATTTGTATGATTTAATCTCCAGAATTATATTCTGAGATTGGTAGTACTATTGTCTATTGTCTTCATTTTGTAACTTTCCCAACTCCTCACAGCTAAGATTCAAATATAGACCATCTAACTCCAGAGCACTGCCTCTTCACATTGTGCTATAATCTACCATTTTTAATAGTCGATCTCACAAAAGGGTGAGTAGGCATCAAAGTAGAACATGATCACAGGATTGCTATGCCAAGCATTATCCCATCAAACTGTTTGGAAGAATAAATACCATAATATGTATAGAGTGCCATGTGCAAATCCTGGCACAAAGTTAAGTATCCAAAAAAGTATAACTATTTTTTTTTTTTTTTTTGAGACAGATTCTCACTTTGTTGCCCAGGCTAGAGTGAGTGCCATGGCGTCAGCCTAGCTCACAGCAACCTCAGACTCCTGGGCTCAAGCAATCCTACTGCCTCAGCCTCCCAAGTAGCTGGGACTACAGGCATGCGCCACCATGCCTGGCTAATTTTTTCTATATATTTTTAGTTGTCTGATTAATTTCTTTCTATTTTTAGTAGAGACGGGGTCTCGCTCTTGCTCAGGCTGGTTTGAACTCCTGAGCTCAAACAATCCGCCTGCCTCGGCCTCCCAGAGTGCTAGGATTACAGGCGTGAGCCACCGCGCCCAGCCCAATTTCTTGAATAGCAGAAAATACCCACCAGTTAATCTCATTGGATGTATGAGTTACAGCAAAGCAATCCAATGAATAAGTGGATTCTCTGCAAGTGAGAACTCAACTGTGTTCTCTCCAGTTTTTATCCAATTTCAAGCAGAGTACTGACAATTTTTCAAATTCTTAGTCAACTCTGAAGAATTGAAAAAGAATTCTCAAAATTCAGATGATAAAGTGAGCAAGGTATACCATGATGTAGAAATATTAGATGATTAGGGAAATGGAGTAATTATTACAGATGACTGTGTCCCATTAAACGTGTTGTACTAATTACAATAAACGAACATTTGGTGCTTGAAAGAATGCCTTTCCCTAAGTATCCAAATTAGTATCAGGGAGTGGACTAGGCCTTGGAGAGATGAGAGTCTTCTCTTCTTTCCATTTAATAAAGTAGGGCTTTTGTGATTTCTTGTTTGTATTGCAAAATAAGACTTGTTAATTTGTCACCTACATAACACTGTATGAGGTGAAATACCAGATTTGTGCTCCATAGTGTTGACAATGATGGAATGTTCATTCAAATGGGAAATTCGTAAATTGTGAGTGTTCCCTCCCTCACACTCCTTGAAATATTTTTTTTCATTCAAATTTTTCTAGCCAGAGACCATGGACCATGTGTTAAATTTCCTGTTGTGTAATATATCCTTTCTCTCTCCCTCTCCCTCTCTCTCTCTCTCCCTCTCTCTCCCTTTCCCTCTTTCTCCCTCTCCCTCCCTCTCCCTCTCTCCCCCCACCCCTTTCCTTTCTTTTTTCTCTGACTCCCTCTCCTTCTCCCCAGCTTGGCATCAGGGAGCTCTAACTGACATTTTCTGACATTTTCTCTTGGTACCCTCAGTCCTTGTCATAATAGCAGGTAAATACTAGATGAATCATCAATGTTTAATGAATTTCTCTTGAATGTCTCTATCTTGCTCCAAGTCATTCATGCAAACATTGAAGAGGACAGACAGAGCCCTGCTGAACATCACTAGCAAACCTCTCTCTAGTAGACTTCAACAAGTCAATCTGTACTCTTTGGTTACAGTTGTTCAACCAGTTACTAATCTAACAAATTGTAACCGGTCGAACAACTGAACCCAAAGGGTGCAAAGTAGAAACATTTCATTGAGAAGTCTGTCGGCTGGGGACCAAGGAAACACCGCCAGATCCCCCTTCAAAATGCAAAGGGAAAATTCCTTCTTAAGTACAAGCTATATGGTGCCTCTTTGAATTATCATCAATCTGTAATACTGTATAAGTCTGTATGTATATCTGTTCTTTTGGTGAGGGTTATTTGAAGTGTAAGGTACTTTCTCTGCAGAAGGTGTTACTAATCATGTGTTAATTATTGTCTGAGAACCATCAACCATATGAATAATAAAAAGCTTTGAAAATAAGACGTTTCTTTTATTGATAGTCATGCCTCAAAGCTGAAGTGAGATGTACAGTGTAAGATGTACAATGTAAGGTGAAATAGACAATTCCTTGTGGTTTGTATAAATAGAATGGATCCATGTGCATTTATGGGCAAGAACAGGAAGATTCTATGTGATTAAAGGTTTTTTTTTTTCAAAATAACTTTTATATTCTTGATATCATACCATATTCATAAAATAAAGCTCATTGTTTCAGAGTGTTTTCCTAATGAGGAACTAGGGGAAATTTCTCCCTGGTACTTCAGTATCAAGGATAGCTCCATGTTTTCTGAGTAATTCCAAATCATGTAAGACATTGTGTTCCCTTTTCATATGGGCTACTAAGAAGCTCACTTTTTGCTTATATACCTGTGAGGTGCATTTTGAATAACCTTGTTTTCTTTAGTTTTTTTTATTCTTCTGTCAGCACCATTCTAATTTTCTTTAAGGCAGAGTATAACTAATAAATGCATAACAAATCAAAAATCATTTGCATATGAGGCTGCTGTTGATGTATGAATAAATCTATCACCTAGCTTCCCACCTCATTCTCTTCTGTTACATTTCCATTGACTACGGCTTTCCTGTCCCTAGGAATTCAGTTAACTTTTGCTATGACCTCTATGCCTCCAGATTTTGTGTCCATCTTACATGTTCTCGCCTTCTTCTGCGCCTCAAACCTGGATGCAAAACTATACAGGAATTGACTGTTTTTGATAAGAAATTCAAGAACATGTAGCATGTGTGTTTGGCTAATTTGTTAAAACTTTGAAGAATTGTGAGGAAGATTCGTGTTGACCATGCAACACATAGCTTTCTATCATCTTGCCGGCACCATGTCCTCACCTCTGTGCTGTTCCTTTTGGAGTCTCCACCTTCCAAAGTCACCATGTGAGTGTGCCCTCCCATAATTGTGAAATTCCCTGGGCATATGTTCCAGGGCTCGTCCCCCGCTCTCATTCTTGAATTCTGATAAATGGCATTTTCTCCATCTTGCTTACATTTTCAGTATTAAATGTTCTAGAGAAAGCCATTCATTTACTCATTCGTTCACCACTTCTTTAACAAATCTTTAAACATATCTATAATACTATGTTCTAGGTGTACTACAAACACTAGTATAAATAAATAACATAAATAAAGCCCCTCTTCCAAGGAGTTCAGATTCAAATTAGGGTTGGGGGAACAGAGATTTAAATAGATTATCAGAAAAATATGTGGTAAGTGCCATGATTGGCACTATGCACAGGGCTTTATGGGAGTGGAAAGCCGCAGGACCTAACCTAAAACAACTTAGGCATTATATTACCAATTAAAATGGACCTAGCCTGGGCTGGAAAGGTGTGACCTAAATTGAGTCTTAAAAAATGAAGGTGGGGGGAAAAAAAAAACGGGGGTGGGGAGGAAGGAGGGGGAGGAAGTACATTCAAGGCAGAGAGGAATTGCAGGAGCAGAGACACCGAGGCAAGGATCATTGTATGTGTGATGATGAAGGGACGATTAAGTAGGTAAGTGACAAGATATGAGCCTGAAGATAAATAAAGACCACGTCTGTGGACCTGTGTGCTGTGTTAAGGACTTTGGGTTCATCCTCAAACCACAAAGTGTTTCAAACAGTTATGTGACAGGATCAGATCCTGGGGGCTGAATGGAGAATAAACATGCAAGGGACAAGATTGGAGGCTACTGCTGTGGCTCAGAGAAAACATCACCAGGGCTTGAGCTCAGTCAGTGGATCTAAAGGATTGAGAGAAGAATGCAAATCCACAAATATTTAGTGGATATAATTGACATGTTGTCTGAGTCTAGTTGAGGAAAGGGGACCAGTCATTTAATGAGTAGTTATTGGTAATTGATAAATAATACGCAGAGGAAGAAGGTGAAGTTTGGGGGAGGGGGACTGAGTTTTGGAGGCAGTAAGGAGATTGAGCTCCTGTAAACC
>NW_012155284.1:20083315-20084556 GCF_000956105.1 Propithecus coquereli
CGGAGTCTCGCTCTTGCTCAGGCTGGTCTTGAACTCCTGAGCTCAAACAATCCGCCTGCCTCGGCCTCCCAGAGTACTAGGATTACAGGCGTGAGCCACGGCGCCCGACCCCAAAAAAGTATAACTATTAATGTAAATTTATCCAGATAGTCTCTGAGCAAATTAGCAGGAAAAGTCTTCTTAGTTTATTAAGTTGCTAAAAGCATCTAATTTTATTAGTATTGTTATTAAACAAAAAACTAAGTGTGCAAGAAGATATATTTACCATAGCCTGGAGGAAATTGTCATGGTTTCTCTTTTTAAAGAATTCAATTCAGTGAGAAACAGCTTTCAATGGTTAATGAAAAGTGAGAAGTATAGGGAGTAAGAGAGGCTCTTTCCTGTGTTTACATTTGACGCTTTCCTTCTTATTCTTAAATATATCTTTAGAACTGCATCCCTGCTGGATCTGCCTTCCTCAGTTTAGGGATGGTGGCAAGAAAAGTCCTAGAACATTTCCCTTGTTGTAATTGACATGACAAATCATGGGCTCTCATTCAGGAGGTTCCAGACAACGGTTTGGTTATTAAGGAAGGGGAAGACCTGTGGGAGCAATTGTTTCTGGCCTCTCTTCTTATCAAGCCTGGAACAATCTTTCATTTATAATATTCATGCCACAAGAGCACAGACAATATGAAATTCCAAAAAAAGAAAAATCTCTCACAGAAACAGCTGCGTTCAATATACTGCCAGTTTACTCCTGCAAATTGCTAGAAATGGAAAAGTTTTCATTTCTTTTTGTGTTTATTCTTAGTTGTCTTGTAAAAACTGCCTTTTGTAAATAAGGAAAGCCTGGTTTTAAACATCTTTGACTAATATCTGTAGTTGGAAGATTCAGTTCTACAGAGGTTTAGAAAGCTAAAATAAATCTGATAGAAACACATATATCTATTTCAAAGGAAATATTTTGAAGTATTCTAATTCTATTTTTTCCATCTCACATGTAAGTTGGATTATGATACTTTTATCACTTTTATTTATCACATTGTTGCTTAGTCTAAAACGTGAGAGGCATCATTTAAGTACAGAGTTGGACCCCACTGAATGCCTTTTTCATGGATATATAGTCTTGGTATAAATGTTCATTGATGATTCATACGCAAATGGAAAAAAAAGTCAATTTTTTTTTTTTTCAGACAGAGTCTCACTCTTTTGCCCGGGCTAGAGTGAGTGCCGTGGCATCAGCCTAGCTCACAGCAACC
>NW_012155284.1:20093506-20096445 GCF_000956105.1 Propithecus coquereli
CCAGTATTAGATTAAATCTATCCACTCAGACTCAAAGGAGCCTGCCTGAGGCTGTCTGATCAATACTCTATAGTTCTGTGCAGAAGAAGCTATTAAGAGTTTCTCAGGAGGTAGACAATCTAAACTGGATCTAACTAGTAGATGGTGATTGAAACAAGGAATATACTGACACTTAATTGGCATCAGTCTAACCTTGGGAAGATTTTTTAAAAAATAAATTGCTTTTTGATGCAGTATGGAAGAGGCAAAGATGTAAAATATTCCTTGTTCTACAGTACTGGTTCTTAGGCATTTAACAGGAAAGTGGCAAAAGTCAGTGTCCCTAGACAAGGTTCCACTGACCTTTGATTACCAACTCAACCTTCCCATCTTCCTCTTTTTTTTGTTTTAGGTTACTGCAATTACCACCACCACCACCACCACCACCTTCACCACCATGATAGATAGCTAACCCTTCTTGGACACTCAGGTTTGCTTATGTTTGAAACAGGCAGTCTAGCTCCAAAGCCTGAATACTTAATTTCTACTTCATACTGCCTTTCTAATAGCCCAGAGAACCCCACAGGAAAAAAGAAAAAAAATTGGTGTTGTACTTTTAAAATGGTTTTGGGATCCCGTAAGTCTAATTTTATTGGGGTTCTTTTATATAATTTTAGAAGGTGATGCCAGAAGAGTTAACATTTTTAAGTTTTTAAAAATTTTTGAGATACTTATAACCACCAGCTATGAAGCTGTAATTTATTGACACATCGAGTGTATTAAATTGTTAATTAACTTATATTTCTGATTCTTATTTCTCCCTTAAAAAAATTTCTCTTTGATTATTTAACATCCCACCTCTGTATGTTCCATGAAACTACAATTTCTTTACAGACTTACAAGAGACTGATATTTTCCCAGCTATAGACCAATTGAAAAATAGTAGAAATGAATGGGTTAAGAAATTCTGCTTCACGATCTCAAATGGTCAAAGCCATTGACATTGAAAGCTCTTTTGTTGGGCTGGAGCCTGATAGACAATGTGGTAATGAAGAGGTACAAAAGACACCGTGTATCCAAAAAGCTAATTGCCCACTCTGAGGCCTCTCAGGCCCTAGTGCCAAGTGAAACTTCTATTCTCAGGGAGATTAGGTAAATGCCAAGGTGGTTTTTCAGTGTTCAGAGACACAGAGATTAGATTTTTCAGCCTTTCTAAATCTGTGACCCCTAGTGATAGTCTGTGCTAATGAGGGTGGTTCCTTGAATCCAGTGCTTGTTGATGTAGGTCTTGAGAAGTAGAATGTTGATTTGATGCTGTCATCCGTGTCACAAGAACTGCATGTGTTATTGCAATTATGGTTTTGCTCTAAATAGATTTGTTTTGGGACTATAAAGCAAATTCCATTTGTTCATGTTCTTGCGATCTCTCAACCTCAAATAAATAAATAAATAAATAGAAAGTAAGTAAATCTTAAATATCTCTAAGCACCATATGTGGGCTGGCATTCTTTTTACATCTAGTGTTATAATATTTTCAGATAACAACAAAATCCATTTACAAGTAAAGTTTGTTGTGATAGGATTTGAGCGTGACCATGTGTAGTGTTTCATATCTCTCCCCTTCTGCGTGGCCCTTCATGTTGGTAATAGTTCTAAGGGGCCTATACCACAGAGTAGACCACAACACAGTCAACCTGGCAAATGTCCATGCAATATAGGAAGTCAGAGGTCAAGATAATTAACATGTGATAGGGATAGGGCTATCTCCCTCCTCTCTAACACGTACTCAGATACACCTCAGCCAACCAACCTCTTGCTGTTTGAAAAACATACTGGACTTTCTCTTGTCCCAAAAGAGAATTAAGTTCTTCCCTGCTTTGCCTAGCATCCAGCTATTCCACTCCAATCTCAAGGTCAAAGGCCAGTTCCTCCTAGAATCCTTCAGGCAAAATTAAGAGGCTCTGCTACTGGGCTGAGTGCTTTCTGTAATGTCTTTGTAATATTTGTGTAACATTTGCCATATTAGACTCCATTTATCCATTTGTGAGTCTGACTCCTCACCAAACTGAGCTCCCTGAGAAAAGGGGGTGTGTAATTCATTTTCAGATACACAGTGCTGAAACTGATGTCTATAGATCTTCAATACTTGTCCACTACAAAAAATCAGTAAATAAAGACAGGAAAGTTTGTTATGCCAAGTGGGACCAAGGACTATATCCACTGGGACAATTCAACTGTGTTTTCATTGGCCACTCCAGCCTAAATCAGCCTGGCTGGCCCCAGTCAGATCTAACCCCCTACCCAGGCTGTTGTTTATTAGCAAATACACAATCCCAACTCATCAGAATAGTAGATTTTGGTAACAGGTTTCTTGACACTTGAGTGATATGGGAAAATCCTCAACAAATCTAGATTAGAATCTGGGCTTACCACCAGTGTGATCTTGAGCAAGATATTTTTATCTATTTGAGCCTCAATTTTCTCGTCTGTTAAATGAGTATAATAAAACCTTACTTATGGGTTTGTTGTGGAGAGTTAATGCAGTGGTATATGTTAGGTGCATATAGTGCAGAAATATAGTAACCCTTGCTATATATTCATTCAGTAGATACAGTACTGTCAATACAGAAAGTTCCCATTTTCCCGCTCATACCCCCATACACTGGCCCTTCAGGTCTCAGGTGCACCTTGCTAACACCCCAGAGAATATTAAGTCCCTTTGGCTCTCTGTATGCCTCTTTTATAGCACTTATCATAATGCTAATTAGTTGGTCACACAACTTTTATTTAATAGATATCTCTTCTTTCAGAATATAAGCACATAAATTCAGAGACCATCTGCTGCATTAGCTCATTTATCTCTAATGCCTAGTACATAACTGGCTCACAATAAATACTGATTGAATGGATAAATTACTTTTAAATGTGGCCTCTAGTATAGATTCACCCCTGATCACCCG
>NW_012155284.1:20096495-20096960 GCF_000956105.1 Propithecus coquereli
AATATAAATAAACAAATAACTGGACACTAACACATCTATACATTTATATAATATATCCATAAGTTTATTCTCCTTTGTTCATTTATTGGTTATTTTATATATGAATATGCCTGTGACATCTGCTTGTGATGTTTTCCTCCCATATCATTTTTTGGTATGCAATAAATGTGAATCATGAAGAGATGGATATTTCTATTTAATCTCCACAAAGTCACATTTTTATCCCATTTTGATGGTAATAAAATGCCCAAGTTTTTAAAAATTTTTTAACCTTAGTGGCATGATTTATAGGAGGAAAATAAAAATGTCAAAGGTATAATTGGCCAAACTTAGAATGTTGGTAAAATAATAATATCAGAAAATGTTTTTCTGTTTAGCCAACCAGTACAAAGTTATTTTAGTTGTATTTGCAATTAATTTGATAATTACACAAAATGCAAAGGGAAAATTCCTTCTTAAGTACAA
>NW_012155284.1:20099365-20103124 GCF_000956105.1 Propithecus coquereli
AATGTCTTTGTAATATTTGTGTAACATTTGCCATATTAGACTCCATTTATCCATTTGTGAGTCTGACTCCTCACCAAACTGAGCTCCCTGAGAAAAGGGGGTGTGTAATTCATTTTCAGATACACAGTGCTGAAACTGATGTCTATAGATCTTCAATACTTGTCCACTACAAAAAATCAGTAAATAAAGACAGGAAAGTTTGTTATGCCAAGTGGGACCAAGGACTATATCCACTGGGACAATTCAACTGTGTTTTCATTGGCCACTCCAGCCTAAATCAGCCTGGCTGGCCCCAGTCAGATCTAACCCCCTACCCAGGCTGTTGTTTATTAGCAAATACACAATCCCAACTCATCAGAATAGTAGATTTTGGTAACAGGTTTCTTGACACTTGAGTGATATGGGAAAATCCTCAACAAATCTAGATTAGAATCTGGGCTTACCACCAGTGTGATCTTGAGCAAGATATTTTTATCTATTTGAGCCTCAATTTTCTCGTCTGTTAAATGAGTATAATAAAACCTTACTTATGGGTTTGTTGTGGAGAGTTAATGCAGTGGTATATGTTAGGTGCATATAGTGCAGAAATATAGTAACCCTTGCTATATATTCATTCAGTAGATACAGTACTGTCAATACAGAAAGTTCCCATTTTCCCGCTCATACCCCCATACACTGGCCCTTCAGGTCTCAGGTGCACCTTGCTAACACCCCAGAGAATATTAAGTCCCTTTGGCTCTCTGTATGCCTCTTTTATAGCACTTATCATAATGCTAATTAGTTGGTCACACAACTTTTATTTAATAGATATCTCTTCTTTCAGAATATAAGCACATAAATTCAGAGACCATCTGCTGCATTAGCTCATTTATCTCTAATGCCTAGTACATAACTGGCTCACAATAAATACTGATTGAATGGATAAATTACTTTTAAATGTGGCCTCTAGTATAGATTCACCCCTGATCACCCGTAATCAGGAAGGCTTTCTCATCAACTCCTTCAGCCCCAAGAATAACAAAACAACTCTCATTCTATCCCAAAACACGTTATCTCAGTTGCATTGCCATGATCAGAAAAGACTCTTCCACGAATTTCTTTCCAGACTAGCTCCATTTTTGGGTACTGATAATTATAACTACTGATTTGAATCACTATCTTTTTTTTTTTTCTGGTTTTCAAATTCTCGTATGTTCGGCTCTTTCCATTCCACCATCATTCCTTCAACAGATATTAGTTGTTGTGACAGCCACTCTTCTAAGTACTGTGGAGGGATTTAACGATGTGTGAAATATAGTTGTCCCAGTCAAGGAACTTACAAAATAATAGAAGAGGTAAAATAAATGTTCAAGGTTAGCTAATGTATAAGACTATGGGATAAATACCTTTAAAAAGATACAAATCAACAGCTTCAGGACTTTCCTGAATTGTTATCCTCTATTGTATCCTCAACTTTTATTGGTTTCTCATCAAATAAATGTATTCAAGAATAACTCAAGTTATTGCCCAGATGTGCTTTTTTAATGAGGCCTACTCTGGCCACCCTGTTTACCATTGCAAATGCATTTCTCTGAATGCCACCATTCTCTCCATCTGTTTCACCACTCAGTTTATCTCGTAGCGCCCATCACCTTTTTCCATGCTGTATAATGTACTTATATGATTGCTTATTGTCTGTCTCCTTCCACTAGAATGTAAGGTCCATGTGGGCCAGAATATATTGGTCATTGATATATCCCTAGAACAAGAGCCTGATTGTAGCAGGTATTTGATGGATATTTGTTGGATGAATTTAGAAATGAAGCAGGTATTAGCAATTATACACTGAGACTCTGGACAAATGGCCTGAGTTGAATCCTGGCTGTACCACTCTTGGCTATGTGATCTCAGTTGAGTTATTTTAAGCCTTTCATTTGCCAGTTGCACCTACCTCCCAGGGTTGTTGGGAGGACAAAATTTATGATGTGTGTAAACCACCAAGCTGATAGTCGGTAATGATTATTGGCTCTTTTCAAAGTTAATTCATTCTTTTTTCCTATGTACACATCAGTCATACTTGATTTGCTCATTTTTAAAAGAAGATAATAACTAAAAGTGTTAGTACATAATGATTTCACACTTTAAGTTGAATCACTTTAAGAAATACAAATAATATGAGTTGAAATCAGTTCAACAAGAATAAATCAAATATACACCATTTTCAAACATGTCCCCCGTTCACCTAAAAGGACTTCAAGGTCCAATATGTGTCATGCAGATCACCACTAGAACACAAGCAAGAGTGAATTGACCTGAGTAATCAATCTGTGGGGTAACTAATGAAACAATAGTCATTTCAACAAACATGTTGCATACCTAACGTGTGTTATGCACAGAGACATTTGGTAATATAGTAATAAAAGATGCCATTTCTGCTTTGAAGATGCAATTGTAATGAACTGTAAGGAGCTAAGAGTAAAGAAGGGGCCCTTAAAAGTGAGGGTTGGGTGAGTAGAGCAGCAATCAGTAGAAAATTCACTAGAAGAGATGGTCCTTGAGCTGGTCCAATTTTTAAAAAAAATGCAGAGACATCATTGGAGCCTGAATGTTTCGGTTCTCCAATGAATACGAGATAGGAATTTGAGCTGTTTATTGAATTTTGAAGGAAAAGAAGATCCTAGAAGACTAGAGACCTTGGATATTTCAAAGTAGCTGATGTTGGATTAGGTATAAATAAAAACAACTCAGATGGGCATAATTGGGGGGCCTGACTTTAGTACAATTTGAAAGTAATGTGATTGTAAGCATCTCTGTGTGCCTCCATGACACAGAACTGATCCTCTACAAGTAATTATAATGTGAATAACTGAACATCTTTAAGCAAAATTCATTAATAATAGTGTTTGGTAAAGATAGACTGTTAACATGTGTTTCTTGTTATATTCAATTAACAGTCTGTAATTTGTAGGAGCAAATGATCATGATATATAGAATACTCTTTGGTCTTGCTCCTCAAAAATCGCTATAGGCCCATGGTTCTTCCCAAGTGTTTGATTTGGATTTGAAGCTGCTCCCACACTAATCCAGAAATCTCTATCCTGGACTCTGTGAACACTGGCGAGAAGAGCATGTACTTGTTGCACATTCTGTTATCAGAAGTCCAAAAGCTGTCTTGATGATTTCCCACCCAGTTGCAACATATTGCTGTAATCCCACACAACAGCTGAAACATCTTTTCCTCATTTCTTTTAATTCCTGTGGCATTGGATGTCTCTACCATGTAATTTACATTTAATTGTAAGTTGTTTTGCATCACTTAATCATCATTTCAAGTATGAATGTCTTCCCTTCTCAAGAAGATTAAAATAAGATTCCTTTAAGAACAGGGGCTCACTGCACAGTGCCAGGCATAGACGTAGAATAATCCACTAATACTGACCTCATCTTGAGCTGACTTAACCATCTTCCCAGCAAAGAAGTCAAACTTGGCATATAATTCATTCTTCTAATCTGCACCTGCTTTATAGAGAAATAAATACACTGAGTTAACAGGAGTTTGTGAATGAAGCAACTAGATTCCCAATAAGATAATGCACAGGTTTTTTGTTTTTAAAAAACTGCTAAATGACAAAAATATTTGAAAATGGAGGTTGTGATTGGGCAGGGATGATGAATTCTGTCACAGACTTAGTACTGGAAAAATTTTTGTCTTAGTCTAGTGAATAAATATGACTGTTCGTTGATGTCTTTTTTCCCTCTGAGTTTAAACTCAAATGCTAT
>NW_012155284.1:20114442-20115463 GCF_000956105.1 Propithecus coquereli
AGTAGCTGTCATCTGCTTCCTGGAAAGCAGAAAGTACTCAATAAGTGCTTATCTAAAAAAATGGTAAATTGATTGCCTTCATGCATGCATGCATGCATACTAGTAAAGGTAAAGCCTTAGAATAAAAAAGAAAAGTACAGTGTTTATCTCCTTTTTTTTTTTTTGAGAGTGAACTACCATAAGAAATATATTTTATGTGATAACCCAGGACACACAAACATATGCATGTGATTGTATATAATTGCAATACAAGTGTCTAAAACAAATACTTAGCTTTATAAAGTATGATACGTTATATTCTTTCTTCTATTCCAGTCCATCAAAAAATGTTAGCCATATCACACTAAATAGATTTCTTAACTGTTATAGTCTGTTTTCTTTTGCTATAATTGCTATAAAGTAACAGACTGAGTAATTTATAAATAATAGAGCTATTTTAGCTCATCGTTCTAGAGAATGGCAAGTCCAAGAACTTGCATCCTCCAAAAGGATGTTGTTGTATGACCTTTGCTCTTGACCAGTTTGCTTTTGCTTTAACTTCTACCTCTTGGTAGCCATTGCTTTTATTGTGCTTTGTCTTCAGGATAGTACTGGTAAAGCCATATTTCATCTCCTGTTATAGTTCTCTGAAGAAATGCTTCAGGAGTTTGATCCTACTTGTTTAGAATTTCCATTGAAAGCTCCACTCTTGTCTGCATCTGATCTGGGTACAATAGTTTTAGCACCCATCAAGTGGAAAGTTTGCTCAACTTTAATTTTTTAGCCAGACTTGTGTAAACTAAAACAATCAAAATGTCTACAGTGTTGATTATGTTGTTTCTGCTGTAAATTGTCAGCACTCTTCAATTAGGGTGTGGGCAAGATTGATTTTTTTTCTCAAAAATTGAAGTGGGTGGTCTGCCATTGCTGGCTTCATCATCAACATCATCATGTCCCTTCTTAAAACAAGGTATCCATTTGTAAACTGCTGATTTCTTTGGGGCATTGTCCCTGTAAATGTTTTATAGAGCATCAGTTATTT
>NW_012155284.1:20115513-20117088 GCF_000956105.1 Propithecus coquereli
ATGTCTTCAGAATATTGTAGAAGAAATTCCTGTTATGAGTTAGAGTCGATGTAGTTAATTTAGTATTTCTGTAGTTGGCTGTAATCTATCATCATAGAAGACCAAACTGGAAGAAATGACCTTAAATCACAAAGGATTTAGTAGAGACCTAAGTGAGATGTGAAATATGATTAAGCTATGAAATAATTTACAAAAAGAAGTTATGAAATTTCAGTCACTGTTCAACTCTAAAACTACATGGACAGTTATATTTCTATTAGGAAATTAAGATTTATCCTGCCTTGAGGCAAAGTATTGAATTGACTTCCTGTTCTTAATAATTAACCCCTAATTTGCTCCTCCAGCTTTAATTCCAGTATTTACTCTATCCATACTCTGTATTAGTCTGAGTCTTCCAAGAAGCAGATACTAAAATGGAATTAGAAATGGCCAGGATTTTAGGAAATGCTCTTGTAAAAGAAAATGAAGGGACCAGTTAAGGCTGAGTGAAACCTCAGACCATGATACAAGTTTGACTCTGAGTAAATAAGAGAGAAAGTTTGGCTAGAAGTATCTGAGATTGGGTTAGGCAAAGCCATATGGGGGTCCTCAAGCCAAAATCAGCCATCGGAGGAGTCCTGTGTTTCCTGGGAATGTGTCTGCCTCAATATCCTGGCTGTGCTCAGTTATTGTCGGAGAGCAGAGCTTGGGAGGTATGGTCTTAGCTCAAATGCTACATTGGATTTCAGAGGCATCAACTGGGACCGTTGGCCAGTTATAGTCCTTATAATTGGAGGTGTGCAGCATATTCTTGTGGTCACCACATTGCGGCTCCTAAGTCTTGTTCTTTCTGTTTCTTGTTGTCTATTACAATGCCCTCTCCCACCATGGTTTATGATCCACATCTTACTCATTGTTCAGGCCCAATTCAGTTACCACTTTCTTCTGGACAACCCAGTGGCTGGTGATGACCATTCCCTTTAGGAACTTTTAAATTCTTTGTGTTTTTCTATGGTATTTGTTGCTTTTTGTTCAAAAAGAGTATTGAGAGCTATGCTTGTACTAGACATCTTCCTATGCCCTGTGGGGGAGGAGATCAGAAAAAAATAATAATAAAGCACATGACAGTCTAATGGGAGAGATAATACTGTAAAATACATTAACTAAAATATAATGTAGATGTGTTAGAAGTATGAGCAAAGAGATACGAGGAGACAGATGGAGGAAGAATGACCTTTTAGGGTAGAAGGGAAGGTAGTACTCAGGAAAGGAGGGAGGATTTCATGTAAGAATTGACACTGAGCTTTGTCTTAAAGGATGATCAGCTAGTTAGGGTTTGATGGTTGAATGGGCAGCATGTTGAAGAACATTCTGGTATGAAGGAGCATAAAAAAAGTTTTGTAGGACTCTTAGACAACCCTCTCAGAGGGCACTTATGGGAATATGGAAGAAGATGAGTCTGCAAAATTGTCCTGAAGTTGGATTATATGAGGCTTCTGGTCTTGTTAAGTAGTTTGGCCTTTATCCTATGAGCCTTAATGTAATTCAGAACATCTGAAATTCATGTGGGTCTGGCTGAATCACAAAAATATTAAT
>NW_012155284.1:20118908-20119477 GCF_000956105.1 Propithecus coquereli
CATTCCTACACCTACCTGTATCCATGTGTATATCCAAGTATCTCTGTATGTTAAACCTATGATTTCACGATGATACTTCCACTAATCCACTACCATAGTGTTCATTCTGTCCTTCTCCATTTTCATATCTGTACCTCTTCTCCCCAGTAGTGAGAAGCCTGGCTCCCATTATTCACAATATATTACATATTTGCTTAATCCAAGAATGTAGTTTTAGAAAATAGTTTCACAATTGCTAACATAAGCCTATATGGGGAAAAAAAGAAGAGGAAGAAGAAAAGTATTTGAGCTTTTTAAGTAGTCTTTATACCATTCTTTCTGTTTTGCGTTCCTAATCCTGTATTCCAAATACACTTGGTTTGTTCTCCCCTCACCTCTACTCCCACTTACTTCAATATGGTTGTGTTACTCATTTGAAATATGGGTCAATTAATTTGTTTCAGTTTGCAAATTTGTTTTTACCTAAAGGAAAATCAAATAGTCTGAGGACTGGCATTTTCTGTTTCTATATTTAAAATATGAGCTAATAATTCCATTTCCAAAATAATAAGAAATGCCTAGCACCTTTA
>NW_012155284.1:20120541-20121000 GCF_000956105.1 Propithecus coquereli
GATCCTATGAAAAGCAAAGCAATAATGTATTTAATAGTAATTTTATGTGTTATATAAGTGTGTATTATTCATCATGAATAAATGTAAATGTTCTTATATTTATCCTTGATACAAGTCAAACTATTAAATCATAATTCCATGAAAGTACTTATGTAGGAATTTAAATCATTACAGCTCTGGTGACCGGATATTGGGAAAGAGCTTAGTACACCTAAGAGAGGGACTTGTCAGCCTTGCCATTAGATTATCTTTCTCGTATATCACCTGTCTGAACCTAAGTTGGCAAGAGCTTGATTGCAGAATGTGGTTGTCATTTTGACATTTAGCTCTTTATTATGCAAATAATCTGGTATTTCTATTGGAGTAAGATCCAGAGACTTTATATTACAGAATTAAAGTTGGCAAAATCACTAGGAAATGTTTACAAAGGTAAGATAATCACAGATATATATATATTTG
>NW_012155284.1:20121427-20121739 GCF_000956105.1 Propithecus coquereli
CAAATAGTCTGAGGACTGGCATTTTCTGTTTCTATATTTAAAATATGAGCTAATAATTCCATTTCCAAAATAATAAGAAATGCCTAGCACCTTTAAATAGTCAACTTACTCAGGTATTTTTATTTTCCTAGAGTACATAGCCATGACCTAAATGAAAGAAATCTGCTGAACTTTGTCTCAGACCAAACTTCAGGATAATCTGGAAACGGCAGGGGGCAAATATTGGTGCATGAGTAATTTCAAACATAATTCTGAGTAAATTGCAAGTGTATGCATGGATTTTGGGGGTTTGGTATCTGGATATTTGTACCT
>NW_012155284.1:20121789-20122155 GCF_000956105.1 Propithecus coquereli
ATTTAATATCCCACCTTTCTTTAAAGCAAGCCAAGACTATTTTTTTTACTTCTTTGTAACTGAGTTTAAGGAATTTGAACAATTAGGGGCACTTTAGTGCCTTGGTAATTTATGCAGGCACCTCATTTTTAAGCAATTATGGGATTATTTATTTGTTTACTTAATCAGCTCTTATTATGTGCTTAACAGGACTTGAGAATGCAAAGATAAAAGAGACTTTTGGTCCCCAAAACTAAAAGTTTAGGGAAGGATGGAAGAGATAATCATAAACATACAAAAATATATGTTAGGCTGTGCCAAAGTGTGAACACAGTGGTCCAATGATGTGGAAGACTTAACAGCTAACTTCTCTGGAATGTGTCGTAC
>NW_012155285.1:0-269 GCF_000956105.1 Propithecus coquereli
ACACATTACATTTATTGTGCACTTTATTTCTATTATTATTACGTTGTAATATATAATGAAATAATTATAGAGGTCACCATAATGCAGAATCAGTGGGAACCCTGAGCTTGTTTTCCTGCAACTAGACTGTCTCATCTGGGGGTGATGGGAGACAGTGGCACCCGAAGTGTGATGCTTATGTCCGATCTACTTTGTAGTCTCGTTTTAGTTGCTGTTACTGCAGAAAAAAACCCACTTCACAATGACAGGATGTTGGAAATGGAAGCAGG
>NW_012155285.1:319-1710 GCF_000956105.1 Propithecus coquereli
GAATAATATGAAATTTACCAGTTCATTAATATAATGTCTTTAACTCTTTCTTATTTCTGAGGATGAGGGATTTTTAGGAGAAAATGCAGTGGGCTATTGTCTCCTGGAATTTAGCTCCAGGGACATTTTCCATGACTCTTTATTCAATGTGTAATGCTGGTGAAGCCCAGGCAGAGTCAACCCATCCTTACTAGTACCAGTCCCTTTTGCTTATGCTTCATAAACTGACTGTCCACTGATCTCTACCTGCAAGCCTTTGCTCACACAACTAGTAAGTGGTGCAACCAAGATTTATGTCCAGCACAAGAGTTCATATTCTGAATTACTGGTTAATTCCCACCAAGGTGAAGTAACTTGCCCAGGTTTTACCATTAAGTGCAGAGAAAGGCAGACTATCAATAAAGTGCCCATATCTCACTGTTTGTCTGGGACAATCCTAATTTATAAGAAGTATTATCCCTGTATAATCAATATCACTCCTTTCCACTCTCAAAATTGAACTGGGTTCAACAAAATTATAGGGCCACTTTAGCATTACAAGTTGAATTAAAACTCTACATTGCCCCATACATTTTTTAACCAAATTTGTTTGATTCAAGCAAGTTTATTTGTTTACACAGTTATGCTTTTTCTGTACTCAGCCCATGCACAAAAGAATTTAGTCTACAGATTAGCTAATCTCCATCCATTGCATTTAACTCAAGCCCAGTAAAAAGCTATTTCCAATATTAAAAATAAAGAACAGGCCCTGGTGAGGAAGATAATAATGCACTCGATGAAAGTACATGGTCAAATTATAAAGAAAATTAGTTTGGGGCTAGAAGAAACAGAGGAGAGACAGACACATTTTTAGACATGTCAGAGTATTTATAAAGTGATTTTGGGTGAAAAGAGCAGTAAATTCCAATAGACTGAGAAAATTTGCAGCACAGCCGGCCTAGGGGGAAAAAAATCTGTCTTCCACGAAGATCTCGAAAACTTCTGTTGTAAAGGGCCTCTTGAAATTTGAAGATGCTATATATTGTTGTCAGAATTCTGCATATGTCCTATTGTTACTTTAGTATTTTCAAATAAGTATTTAATTCTCTGGGGGATTCCTGAGAGTAGTGCAGGTTTATACAGGTGTCTTCAGTACCCCTTAGTACTGTCACTAATGAATATTGGGACTGACTCTACCATGGCTGAGAGTCATGCCTACCTAAATGAGTTTGGTTAATGGTGAGGAGGGACAAGGGAGGAACCCCCTATTCTCTGTTGCTCACTTCCTACTCCTGGTGGTCTTAATGCCATTCTTTAAAGTAAGTGTTCTAGCTCCAGCCATTGCTGGCACATAATACTTTTTAAAATTTAATTTAACTTTTCCTAAAATGATCTGTGCTTTACTCCTCTGC
>NW_012155285.1:1760-2574 GCF_000956105.1 Propithecus coquereli
AGAGAAACACTAGCTATAATTTAGACAAAACAGAAACCACCAGTATTATTTCTATGAGGTATTATCAGATAGCAATAACTAAGGAATCACTAAGGTTAGCTAAAGTTTTATTTACACTTGAGTCAGCCTTCAGTTTAGTGTGACTAACAGCTCAAATTGTGAAAGTGTGTTGGTGGCAAACATATTTTAAAAATCAAGTATTAGCAAGGTTTAAATATAAATGTCTCAGAGATTGAACCAAGAGTTCTAATTATTAAAGTATCAGAAGTCAGAATGCTTGAGTAGACAACACAATGTATTGTGATACAGGAAACACAGGCTGTGTACCAGCTCTGCTGATAATGCTGTGTGAACTTGGGAAAAGCTGTTAAATCTGTGGACCTGTGACCCATCACCTGTAGAATGAAGAGTTAGACTAGATAATCTAGAATTGCTTTTCTAGGCCACTAATTCTTATTAATAACTACCATTTAATTTTTGCAAGGGTTGATAACTTCTGTATAGAAAAGCTAAGGCTCCAAGAAATTAGAAGATTTTCCCTAGGTTATTACAGTTAGAAAAAAGCAGAACTGGGATTCAAACTGTCTCATCAAATAGGCAGCCAATTTAACCCATTTATGACTTAGGTTTGTGCTTCTCACATCTGAATGAAAGTATCATTGACTGTACTTTTGTACAATCTTATAACACCTATACCTCACAATATAGTCACACTTCGAGAACCTGACTTGAGAAACTGAGCAAATCCCATACTCCATCTATTTTAATATCTGATTATCCAGAACACTTCAATGAACGTACGTGATATATTTCA
>NW_012155285.1:2624-2974 GCF_000956105.1 Propithecus coquereli
TTTTCAGTGCTTTTGTGGCAATCTCAGGATATTCCACCTTGACTTTAATCCAGAACATACGGAGATTCGAAGTCTCAAACATAATTTCAAGGCCACTGTCATTTGCGATCTCAAGCAGTTGATCCTCTTCTAGCACAAAGTTGATTCACCTGGTTTATTCACAAATGGGTCACAGGTTCGTTTCTTCTCAGTTCAGGGGTGGTCTTTTGTGGTTGGGAAGTAATGCTCAAACTCTTTTGGAAGCTGAGACAGGTGATCATGCACCAGCTGGGAGAAAGAAGGCCCAGGCTTAGTCTCTTTCAAAATCTCTGCTAATGTTTGAAACATGTCGCCAATCCCAATGTTCAGTC
>NW_012155285.1:3024-4344 GCF_000956105.1 Propithecus coquereli
CTGGGATAATTTGGTATTATTTAGCTAGCCCTGAAGGTTGAAAGAATAAGACCTTCTGGGATCTTTTGGGGAATGGTGAAGCAGCACAAATAAGTACGAATCTGGTGGGCTTTTCCTTAATCCATTTACACAGTCTCGGATTGTCAGCATTTGAAGGTCCACAGGTTATAGTGATGCCAGATAAGACATGAGAAGTGATTTTGATTACAAATGCCAGAAAGAAATTTTAAAAAGCTACTTCATTATGATTCAATGGACGCAATGTTTGAATTTTTTCATACACTCATTTGTTGATTTTTAAGAAAGATTACTCAGTGCCTACTATGTGCAGGTACTGAGATCAACGCTGAGAATATGAAACCAGTCTTTAAAATCATTCAATTTTTACTATAAAGAAGGTGAGGAAGATTTATGATTAGGCATGTTTAATAAAATAGTACGTATGTGTAGGTTTTAAAAAATGCAGTTTAGATTCTTCTTCAGTTTGGCACATATGTTTTAGAAAGAAAGAGGATTTTAATATGGTCAAAATATAGCATTCGATGTTTGAAAAGTGGGGTCAGTAAATTACAGTGTTATATCCTGATTTGCAATTCACAATATCCTACATTTTAAATCTGTGCTTTTATGTTTTTCACTCCCTTTGGCTGGGATTGTTGTGATTTTTCTAACTTCCTTTGATACTGATAAATCACTTTTTCCCTAGGATTAGTGGAGAGGTCAGCATAGAAGCATATTATTGGAATCTTTAAATGCTTTTTCAAGTTGAAGGGAATAAAAAGGTGTAAAAACTCGCACAAGCTGGGGAATCACCAACAGATCATCTGTGGCAGTAGTAGTAGAAGCAGTAGTAGCCATAACAACTAATAAATACTGAGCTTTTCTTTTTGCATTTATTATAGTGATAAATGTATATGGATGTCCTCACAAAACCTTCGAGGTGAGGGTTACTATTTTTATTTATATTTTACAGGTGAGAAAATTGAGATTCAGAGGGATTATGTCATTTTCCAAGGGCTCTGCAGTTGGTCGTGGTGCCCTATTCAACCAATGGTGGACTAGAGAACCGAAGTTTTTGAGGCCCCTGAACCACAGGTTCGCTCTCTGTGTAGCACAGTCCCTTTTGGATCAGACTGCAGGTGTCTGCAGGCGGCATGTCAGCGGGGAAACGGTGGCGCCTGTGCAGCTCCAGGACTGTGATAATAAAAACAGCCCCACATAGCCACCCCCTCTCCCCCTGCCGCTAAGGCCTCACAGTGTGTTAGGCTTTGTGCATTACACGGATTTTCAAATTTTGTCCTCAAATCAACTCAAAACAAT
>NW_012155285.1:4394-6431 GCF_000956105.1 Propithecus coquereli
TCCTTGACTCAAGTAGTGAAACCAGAAAGCCGTCCAGTCATGGCAGCCACTCCATCCATGCATATACTGACACAAAATGACCAATTCAGTTTTCCTGATGTGTAATCATTCAAAGACTCGAATAGCTCTACAGCCGTGGTGTTGGTTAACAACAAAAGTACACATAACATATCCTTATGCACAACCTCCTGAGAAATATATCTCACAAAAACAAGCATTGTTGCCTTTTTGTCTACATTGGTAGACTGGTCAACCTCAGTTGTGTACCATGGTGACTCATGAATCCTCTCTAACAATTGTGTCTCAATATCCTGTGCTATTTCATCAATTCATCTAGCTATGGTGTTAGCCAAAAGAGGAACATGTGCCACCTTTGAGCTGCAGCCTCTCATAAGAGTTCACGCAAATGTCCTTAGCAGCAGGCAGGATCAACTCTTCACCAATAGTAAAGAGCTTCTTAGCTTTAGCGATGCGGTAGCCACTAAGCATGATGCTCTCAGTGAAGACACAGTGGATGAAGTGGTGGCCTTCAATAATTCCTTCTGTTCTTCATGTTCACATTTTTCCCTGTGGAAAAACTCCAGAGGCTTGTCTTTAATGTAAGGTGCTTGGTCTCCACGTGGCGAAGCAGTTTTGAAGGTTTCATGGCTTTGTTGGATAGCCGTTCGCCACATACTATACAAAGCAGGCTTGGAGAATACGAATCACTTGTTGCAATGAACCCATAATTTAAGTAGAAATCTTGGTATTTTCTTTTAATGCAGCTTTCATTTTGTTGGCTGATTTAGAGTCTTCTGCTGTCTCATCATTGGGTCTTTCCCCTTTTCAAAGAAGCTTTCCAGCAATGAATGTTTTTTATTCATTTTTGCTAGGGTTAGTTTGGGAGCTTAACACAACTGTGACTGAGACAAGTGCACAGTGTGGGAAGGAGGCGTGGATGGAAGTGGTAAATGAAATAACGGGCGGGCCATGCATGGACTAAAATAAATGTTGGATTCTGACTTAAAGCCTGCCACCAGATGCAGCTGTGCAATTGAAGTGAGATGCTCACTTGCCACTATAAAGCCTGCCACCAGATGCAGCTTAATTGTTACTTGCTACTCACTGAGAAGGTTTTGATATGAATCTGCAAGCAATTGATTTATTATGGTCTCTGTGCAGTGAAACCTCTCTGCGAATGATAATCTGTGTTTGCAGCTGCTCCCCAGTGCTAGCATCACCACCTCAGCTCCACCTCAGATCATCAGGCATTAGATTCTCATAAGAATCACGAAACCTAGATCCCTTGCATGCACAGTTTACAGCAGGGTTTGTGCTCCTATGAGAATCTAATGCTGCCACTGATCTGACAGGAGGCGGAGCTTAGGTGGTGATATGAGCGATGGGGAGTGGCTGTAAATACAGATGAAGCTCTGTTCACTTACCCACCGCTAACCTCCTGCTGGGTGGCCCAGTTCCTAACAGGCCATGGGCCAGTACCAGTCCGCAGCCCGGGGGTTCGAGACCGTAGCTCTAATGTATACATATGTGCACATGCAGGCACACACGCATACACGCACCCTGAAATCTATGATGATGAATACATCTATACACACCAAAACACATACGTTTTAGAGGCCGTGATATTCAGGAGGGTTACGTGTACCAGTGCCATCTAATAGGCTTTTTACCCATGACCAAATGTTTTGGGGTTTTTTGGTGCTCACTCTTCTTTAATCTCAGGACCTAAAATGGCAACACATCTGTGGTGATGGAAAGGAAGAGAATTGTCAGTTTTCTATGTTCACCCAACTATTCTCTTTGGGGGCTAATTCTGATATGCTTCTAATGGGTTACAAGCAGGACAAATATTTACCAGCATCTTTAGGGTAGTTGCAGAGGCCAAGAGTGGTCGGAGTTCCTGAAGCAATTCACCTCTCCTTACCCTGCCTCGTTCATAAAGCCCAGGGTGCTTTACAAACAGTATTTTCTTCATGTACATCACTTAAGGAAGTTGAGAAGGTATTTTTAGGATTATTCTATTGAAACCCTGATAAT
>NW_012155285.1:7726-9420 GCF_000956105.1 Propithecus coquereli
AAACTATATTTTCTTACAGTTATATTTTCTATCTCTGTATCAAGCCACAAAATTACTGTCAAATGTATTTGTATTTTTTAAGAGTCCATTTTGAATTTTTTTTTAACTTTGTTTTTGCATATGGAGGAAAAGTATCCAGTAGGTCTATAATTCAGAATAAAGTTTCCCCTGGCATTAGCACCCTAAATATAATTCCTGCAATTAATTTTGCCATGTTGGAGATGAGGAGACATAGGTGTGTAGAGTAAAGGTCGTGGAGATAAAGTAGGCAGAAATAGAATATCTGTTCCTGGTTTTTACCACTATTATCTCATTAAATAGTACTGCCTTTAAATGCTCGGTACATTGTGATGCCTTTTTAATTTTAACAATGTGAATTTATTATCTCATCAAAATTAAATTAAATAAACAAAAGCACAATACGTAGTTTTAAGTTGTCAAAATCAAAATAAGGTTCTGAAGTCTAGGGGAAAAAAACACAACAGCAACACAATGACAATATGTTTCGGTTATCTTTATGCTATAAACAAATGATTGTCACTCTGAATATTTCTATCCTCTCAGTCTCGTAGGACACTTATATAATTTCTGCAGTGTTACAATAGAATTACTCCTCCGAGAAATCCCATACTGTGAGAATGTATTCGAGTAATTGAGCTGGCAGATGGTCTTAATATAAGAAATATATTGATACAGCAACCACTTACTTTCCTGACCGATGAAGCTGATAAAAGACAGAGTAAAACAGAGAATATATGAGGGGAAAACATTCAGGCTGCTTTGACACATGCTGTGGGAGTTGGAGTCAAAATAATGTAACTTACCTCATTCACTTTGATTAATTTTTTCCTCTGGTGGCATTATTTTATTCTTATCGTTCAATCCTTTATTTCACTAGGTTTAGTTATTTTCTATTCTCATTGATTGAAGTACCAAGACCCACATGCTCATTCTTGCGGTGAACAAAGCACCTGGAAACCTTGTTGTCACAGGTTTACACGTCCATGGTTTCTCATCTGTAAGCTCCACCTCACCAAAACCCATTTCACTTGTTACGTTTTTGTTTTTGTTTTTCCTGCAGATCCCTCACATAGTGCCTGGCATACAGCAGATGTCTAATGAATATAGGTTAAATGAACGGATGTCACTTATTAGTGTGAAACCTCTCTTACAACCTTTGCAAATGTGAGTTACTGTCTCACTGAGCTGGGTCAGCTAAATCACGTATTTTCTCCCAGAAATTGGTTTTTGTTTAGCTAAATTAGCTATACCAATCAAACTTGGCATGCCAAACATATATAACTTTAGTTTGTTATATATAACTTTTTGTTCGTTTTCCTATGGAGAAATAACTACTTTCAGCAAATACTTCTAGTGATAAATGAAATGGAGAGAATAATATAGGTTCTGAAGTCAGAAATATTTAGATTTAAATTCCAGCTCCCAAATTAATTAGTTGTGTGACCATGAAGAAGTTATTTAGCCTCGTTGAGGCTCAGTTTGCTTATGTGTAGCAATACCTGGCTTACAGACTATTGTATGCATTGCATAAATATCAGAAGATCAGAGTCATGCCTACAGTACAGGAGGCCTCACTGAAAGGCACCTATTAGCATTCTTGAATTTCACATTGTACACAGTAATTCAAATCTACTTTTCTAAGAGAAGATACTAAAACTTTTATAACTATTATT
>NW_012155285.1:11005-12276 GCF_000956105.1 Propithecus coquereli
ATATACAAGTGCATTTAGCTCAGGACGTGTGTTCTTATCCACTGAACTAAACTGCAGCGCTGAGCAAAGTGCTAAAATATATTGTCCGCTATCAGCAGCTGAGCTTCCTGAGTGTTCAGAGCGTTCAGCAAACCTGCCTCTTCACCTCCACACGTGCATGATCTAAACCCAGATTAAGCAAAGAGAAGTTCATCTTCGCTTTGATATTTGCTAGACCTGCTTTCGAGTTCGATTGGTCCTGTAAGAATCACGTTCTATCTCCATGTCTCTTTCTCAAACCTTTACCTGACATTTTCAAATATCTTTTTTGAATTATCTCCTTTTCCTTTCGCTAATAGTTTTTCTCCTTTTCCCTGTATCCCCATTTTCGTGTTTCCACATAAAAACACAAACATATGCACTGATGTTTTTGAGATCCAGTCATTTTTAATCTTTTATTTTTACAACAGATTAAAGAATATTTTCTAGAGTTATTTATTTTATCATTAAGAAATGATCTGTGATTATGAAGCATCCCCATTAAACTTCAGGCAGTCTTTTTCAGAAACGATTTTAAAAACTATTTTGATAGAATATTGGTACATTAAATAAAGCAATAAAGATTTCGAACAAAACATAAAATATTTATTCATAATAGCTACATTGTGCAAATATTTTTTAAGCTCTAGAATTCAGAAAACACTTCCTTAAAAAGTTACCATGGTTCACACCTCATAGTGAATAGCAGATGTTGACGATGAATTTTAATCTCTCTATTTTATGTTTATTACAGATATATTTTAATCACATTGGAAAAGTGAAAGTAATAGATAGTGAGGTCTTACGAGCTTTAAAAAAAGGTTCTTCTTTCTAGAATGTGAAGAAAAGTAGCTGAATGCAGCAGTTTTTCATTGTGACAACATTGCCACCTAGTGTTTCATCTAGGACTGTAAACTATAACAATTTAAATTTTGCCTCCAAATCCTAAACTTCTATTCATACATAGATTAAAATTAGACATTCTAAATATGAGTAAAACTGAAAAAATCATAATTTGTTTTAAAACAAAGTAAGTTATAATTTCATAATAATTTCAATACAGGAAAATATTAATTTCTGACTTTTCCTAATGAAGAATAGGACTGTTCATTCTAAAGAGAACCACAGCACTGAAAGTCTATCATAATTACTTATTAAAAATAAGAAACTTCTCAAATTAATCTATCGTAGTAAAATTTTATCTTTAGTAATTAGAATTTAAGAAAACAATACCTTTTGAATTAGTGAAATAT
>NW_012155285.1:13471-15537 GCF_000956105.1 Propithecus coquereli
CTCTCACGTAATTTGCTGCTAATCGTATGCCTAGTTTATGGTCAGAGAAAATATGGAACCCAGAGCATATTCAGGAGGGAGTTTGTGGCAGATGCTGTTAATTAACTAACCCAATATATTACCAACCTCATGCCTACGTGCTCGCCTTTCTTACAGAAATGTGTCAGGTATCACAAGTGCTTCTTGGCTTCTTTTATAAGGGACTGAATGAATTACTGTTTCTACTCTGCCTTTTTCTCCTTCTCTTCCCTTGAACATAACTTGATGTCCATAGCTTTAGCAGCCGTCTCATACCTGTTACAGAAAGACCAAGGTACTTTTAGAAATTCTGGTCCTAGTATAGAGCTAGTGAATGAAAACAAATAACTGCCTATTCCAGACTTCCTGTTATGTGAAAGAAGAAAGAAAAAAAAAAACAAAATAAAACAATTTAAGTCATCATTTACTGGGCTTTGTAATGCTGGCAGCTGAAAATCATCTCGAGAGGTCTAGAGGTATAAATTAGAGTAATTAAACCTCTAGGCACAGTGACCTTGTATAAATGACAGAAATAAAATCAACGACTGGTCTGTGTTATAAAGAACTGGAATCATGGAAGACATAAGATCACAAGGAATCAGTCAGTTAATCAACAAACACGTGAGTGACCATTTCGTAGTGGGCCATGACCAATACTGTAGGCTATTTGATATAGGACACAGCCTTTGCACAAATAGAACTTGCAGTCATACGAAGAAAGTAAGTGTCCACCTATGTGTCAAGTAGATGGACAGGCAATACTTGCTTAAAGGCAGGCTTATAAATATGGCCTTTGGTGGCTGGGTAGAAACTAGATGGAAAGAATGAGGGCATTCCAGATGGAGAGAAAATAAGGGATAAAGTCTGGAGACTGATGTGTGTTTGCACTGGCTGTGAAGTGGTCAGTAAGGAGCTAGGCTCATATAAAGGTATCAGACAGTGATTTTTAGGCTTATGCTCACTTGGTTGTATAGGCAGGTAATTTTATTCCTTTTGTCTGTGAACATAACGAGCAATAGAAAGGGAATGAAATGAGTAACAGAAAAGATAACAATTGGTAAATTGAGCAAAGCAAGAAGAAGAAATCAGGCTGATGCAAATATAGAAGTTGGACTGAACAGAATAATGTCCCTCGTGTGGGGATGTGGAGGGAAGAAAGTCCTCTGGTTGTACATGGGCCAAATTATCATTTCAATTCCATGAATTTTATGCTCAGTTTCTGTACAGAAACATTAGACCACAAGCAGCAGACTCATTTCGGTTTTCACTGAAACACTTTTCTGATTGAAATAAATGGCGAAGACCATTTTGAGGTGAGTTCTCAGCCCCCTATGATGCTTCCCTGTCCCTAGCACTATTATAATTGCACCGTCCATCAAAAGATGCAAAGGCAAACATTAGGACAAAATATGCTTGCAGCTGTGGGATTGAGGAATGGGCTGCCTTTTTGGACCATTCCAAATCCTTTTTTATTTCTTAAAAGTTCTTAGAAACTTCAATTGACAGGATATTGGTTTTCAGATCATGGGAATTAATCTTCATGCGTAATGAAGGTGTTTCTTGAAACATTTGGCTTATATTAAGAGACACAAAACCACCAGGGTTTGCCTTTTGCTGAGTTTTTTTTTTTTCATAATATTTTGCCAGTGTAGGAACCATTCATGTAGAATCTTACTGATTAGAAGTATGGAAAATGAACACACCATAATATTTTGTGATTTCCAAGAACATAGATATATAGTATAGTTGGCCCCCTGACCATATAAACACTTAGAAAAAAATGACTATTTATACTCATGGGCCTTGTTACTTATGAACGAGTGAAATATTGTTTTGTACTGTGGCTGTCATTAGATGGTTGACAGATTTGGGAATGGGATGTAACAAGATGTCCATAGTTATCCAAGGCAAGTTCTTCTTCTTGTACAAAATATAAATCAGTCATACTGTGGATGCTTATCAAACTGTATACCTGGTAAAACAAACTGGTGAGTGAATGGCATGAGCCACCTATTTCTATAATTGGACCAGATTTGCAACATGCATTT
>NW_012155285.1:16516-18059 GCF_000956105.1 Propithecus coquereli
ATTTTTACTTTTTTTGAGACAGAGTCTCACTTTGTCACTCTGGGTAGAGTGTAGTGGCGTCATTGTAGCTCACAGCAACCTCAAATTCCTAGGCTCAAGTGATCCTCTTGCCTCAGCCTCCTGAGTAGCTGGGACTACAGGCATGTGCCACGACACCCAGCTAATTTTTCTATCTTTAGTAGAGATGGGGTCTCGCTTTTGCTCAGGCTCGTCTCGAGCTCCTGAGCTCAAGCAATCCTCCCACCTCAGCCTCACACAGTGCTAGGATTACAGGCATGAACCACTGTGTCCAACCCGGGTACTGTTTTAAATACTTTACTTGTATTAACATATTTAATCCTCATAATACTTCTGTGTGCTACTCATTAATGTTATTCTCATTTTGCAGATGAGGAAACTGAGGCACAGTAGGTTTTGGAGCTGAGATTCAGACCTACGTGCTTCCACAGGGTCCTTCACCTCTAAGCTATGGTGCTGCTCCATAAACTCAAATTCTTCTACGTCAAAAGACTTTATCCTTTCCTCTTCTACTGCACACAAATAGTTATACCTTTACCCTGAGTTTGTGGAGGCCTGCTGCACTCTCTTTCCCTGGTGTTAAGCCCACATAACACAGAACTGGCAGGTGCAACATCAGGACATAGCCCAGATTCCCAGGAAGTCTCTCCAGTGGGGCTGCAACTAGGCTAAGTCAAGTAGGCAAGGACCGATTTTAAATAATTAAGAGTAAACCTCCTTAGATTCACTCAAATATAAACTAATATACACTAAATAATTCTGCAGCAACTCAGGTTAGCGTGGTTAAAACTTTGATATTCGAAGTGATTTTGAATACTGAATTTTCCATATTTTCATGAAGTTACTCAACTTCTCATAGCCTGATTTTTCTCATCTATAATTTCAGGATAGTGATGTTCACCTGGCCAAGTGTTTGTAAAAGTTATAATTAATATTTATTAAAATAACTTAGCTCTATACCCAACACATAGTAGGTACCATTGAAATGGAATCTGTTAGTATTACAAGGGGCTTAAACCTATCCAGATACAAAGGGGCCAAAGCTCAGCAGACAAACACTTAGGAAAGCAGTCAAGGAAGTAGTCCGGTGACCAGGGACCAGGCCCATAGAGCCTGGAATGGGAAGAGTGAAAACCATACTGGAAAGATTAGTGGCGATACAAAGTCTGAAACTGGGCTAGAGTCAGGAACATGGCTGGGACCGTGGCCAGAAGGGTGAATTAGGGCAAATTCTGAAAGTCGGCCTATGAATCAATTATTTTTAATGGCAGCTTTTCAATGGTATAAGTAGCATCCATTCTTGGGTTATATCAGTTTTAAAGGGTCTTGGTTGATCAATAGTTTTCTTTTATTTAGAAGAGGCCCACATTACACTGTCTTTACCCTAGGATTCCTGGTATGGCATATGGTTAATTCACACAGTATAGACTAAGTCAGACCAGGGTTTTAATACTTATTATTAGCTTTATACAATTAAGGAGGATATTTAACTGTGAAGTTCCTAAAAACAAGGCTCAATATAGCT
>NW_012155285.1:19869-28869 GCF_000956105.1 Propithecus coquereli
ATTTTAATGCCCAATTTAAGTCTCACCTCTTTTATAAAGCTTTTGTTGGACTCTCTATTTTTTCCACCTACTAAAATATAATGCCACATTTTTTTTAACATAATCCACTTGGGCATTAAACTCTTTCTCTTCCTTTATTTGTCTATCAATAATTACATGAATATATTTTATGTGTATGCTTTTTCCCACCAACCGGATTGTGTATGAGATCCATGTCATATTTCTTTCTTATCTAATTCCCTAATATTCTTTCTTCAACCACTCTCCCTGTACAACTCTATCCTAATGCTATGGGACTCAGCAAGTTCATAATTGATGAATAAATGAATTAATGATTCGGATTCTATTCCAAGCACTCAGAATAAGTTTCAGTAAATTGATTTTGGGAAAGATTGACCTACATGTTTTTTTGGATGCTTTGTGTAGAAAATAAAGATTTCATATTTGGCATTTGATATGCATTTTTCGATTAAATGGAAAAAGTAAATTTTATACCTTTAAAGGCAAAGTAATAACTGCGGAAGTACCTCAACTCATGTGACATCATATTTGGAAAAGCCTAAAAATAAGCCTCAGGGGCAGAAAAAATATATGAGCTGTTTATAAAGATTGAGAACCACTTCTATTTCCAGAGAAATCTATACATTTCTGTTTGTAATATATGACTGGGAAAACCTTTTACCTCATATGCGTTATATAATCCAGTTTAAACAAACAGAAAATGAGCTTCTATTACCAAAGGAGTCAATTAATTAGAGTGTGCATGCAAGTAACTTTGGCCTTCTGAAGATGCTTGGTCTACTAAGGCAAAGGGCAGACAGAGACAGAATGAATAAGATGCACTTGAAGGACCAACCCATGTAAAATGTTCAGAAATTCATTTGAGAACCGTTTTTCTCGCAGAAAAATGGAGAACAGACTGGAGAAGGCAAGGGGGAAACCAGTTAGGACTCTCCTGCAGCACAGCCAAGTTAAATAATTATGGCTTGGGCAAGGGTGATGATAGTGTAGGTTCAGAAGGAGATGTGTTGGAAAGCTATTTAGGACACACACTTTTCGGGACTTGGTATAGGAAGGTAAAAGTGTTTTCTAGGGTAACTCTTCAGTGTCTGGTGATGTTACCCCTCAGGTAGGATCAGTGGAAGAGGTGATGGGTTGGAGGAGAACATAAACTCTGTATTTGACATTGAGTTTGAGGTACTTTAGAGACATCCCAGTGGAATTATCAAACGGAAGGCAATCATATTTTTGTGGGTGTGGAAATCAGAGAAATGTAGCCTTGATTTCCATCATGAGCTATGATCACGTAGCTTATACATAAGGCTGCTTACCCGGATGAAGTTTCCTAAAGAGAGAGATCGGAATGGGAAGCAAGACGAGCTAGGACTTAACCTGACGAGCTCTAGCGTCGTGTGGACAAGTTGGGAGGTGAAAGGTCAAATAAGATGAGGACTAAAAACGCACTTTGAATTTAAAGCCATAGAGGTTATAGGTGACTATAGTGAAATTCATTTTGTGGAATAAGTGGACCTGACATTAAGGTAGGAGTTGGTTGAGGAATTAGTGGAATGAAAGGAACTATAGGAAGCAAGGATGCTTTAAGAAATGGGAAGAGGAGGTGAGAAAGTACAGAAAAAGTAGCATGTGAAGAGATGTTAGTGACAAGGAAGCTTTATTTCCCTCCTTTTCTTCCTTCCTTCCTCCCTCCCTTCCTTCCTTCCTCTCTCCTTTGTTCTTTTAATATGAGAGTTAGTGAATCATGTTTTGCATGAAGGGTACAGTGGATTGGGGAAATTGGATCATGAGAATCTTGAAGAGGTTCCAGAGCACAGGACCCAAAGGACAGGCCAGGGTGGGGGGACCTAGGGAGGTCGGTCACCCACCACACAGCAAGATGGGAGGGAGGACAGGAGCAGGCATGGGAGACCAATGGCTTCTATCTATGTTCTGAGATGGTAGATTGCCCAGGTAATCTTCTCTGTACAAAAACTTTCATCATATTTATAGTCATTGCTGCAATTTTTCAAGCTCAAACATGCTAAAGAGAAATATGAAAAGGGAAAAGAGAAAATATGGGAAAAAGGAGAATAGAGCTATTAGTTCTTTTGGAAACTGGGCCATGGAATGAAACTGTTAAAACGAAAACTAGAAGGCCTCCTTCCTTGCTTATCTTCTAGCTTTTCTCTCACTGTTCCACACGCTGCCCATCATTTCACAAAGTCTCTATCGTGCCTAGGCAAGGTATAAATATTTTAAAACCATTAAAGAGGAAAAAGTACTGTCTTGCAATGGCAGGAAACTCCTGAGATTAACCTGGGGTAGGAAGGGACGTTCTCTTAATGTAACTGTGAGTACAATTGGGTTTCCCTGATCTTTTCCTACAGACGTGTGGAGAGTTGAGATAATGCCCTGCAGCCTGCTTAGTGCATTACAAGTTGGATTTTTCTCAGCTCCATTTTGCTGGTTCCTTTAGGAATTGTATTCCACACCACATTGATCCAAAGTAGAACAAAAATCAGCATATCTCAATATATTGGCCACCCTGTCTTTATCGTCTCAGATAACTCAGGGCAGATGATAATTATAAAAGTTACTTTTGCCTTTGTGCTTGTGCCACACTATGCCAGGAACTTTACATTTTTTTATTATCTCTTATCCTTGTAACAACCTTGTGAGATATATGTTGTGATTCTCATTTTGTGGAAAAAAATACATTATTTTTAGAAGCTTAATAGATTTGCTGAACAATGAGGAAGAAGAGGAAGAGAAAGGAGAAGAGGAACACAAGAGGAACAGGAACAGAAGGAATGCCTTTCAGAAAACCACTTTGCTGAGATTCAAACTCAGGGTTATGCAGCTTTGGCTCTGAAGCCTGTGCTCTTTCCAGAGGCACATGCAGAATGAAAGCAAGACGAAGCCCCCAGCGTGGGACGACTGGACACCGTGGCTTTCCCACTCTCAGTAGGCAGTGAAAGGGAAGAAACTTCTGAAGGAGACATTGAAGGAGCAGCCACATAGAGAACAGGCTCTTCTACGGCAAGCCACGCTGGATCCCCTGCTTACTATAAAGAAGCTGTTGACATCAGCATGGTTTTCAAAACAAGCTATTGACTTAATGTCATGTTGTCTGAAACCATCACCTCGACTTCTGTCATCAGAGTCCACACAAAGGATGTTTCTTAGTTCAGACTTGAAATCAGAATTCCTTTAAGGATGTTGAGATTTGAATCACTCAGTATCTGGGAAAAAAAAGAAAAATAGTCTCCCAAGGCCTCTCTTCAAATATAATATAGTCACAAACATCTACTTTTGTTTTGTTGATATTCTTTCCTTCTGTTAAAACTAAAGAAAGCATTCTTTAGATCCCAGGAGTAGCTGTCCTTTTAGAGAAAAAGACATAGAAATTTGACATTTTGTGGATTAAGGTTGAAAACACTGTACAATAGTTTAAAAATAGACAGCGCTCACTTTTTTCTGAGAAGCACCTGCATGTCAACAGAATTCTTTATTTGATTTTCATGTGTGGTAGCTGAAGTTCCGAGCTTCATTCATTTAAAAGCACCCAAAGTTGATTTTAATTGAATTTCACAGATCACTTACCAATTTGGCTGAAAGGCAACTCCATTCTCCATATAGATGTTTTCTTTATCTATTTATCACGCTAATTCATTCAATGAATATTTACTTAACACCTACTATGCACCATACACTGGGCTTGGTAATAAGGTTGCAGAATTGAGTAAGTACTACCACAGTGTACAGTTTGGTGGAGGAAATGGAAAATTAAAAAGGTGATCACCACAGGGTGTCCCTGCTGTGGCAGCACTATGCCTCAGCTGCCGAAGTACACAGCGTTGTCACCTAACCTAGTACAGAATGGCAGGGTCAGGAGGGGCAGAGAGGGGTCAAGGACAACTTCTCTAAGTAGGTGAGACCAGAATCAAGTTTTGAATGATGAGTTAGCCGGGTGTAAAAGAATGAAAGAATATTCCAAAAAAAATGACAACAAATTTAAAAGCATAACTTTTAAGGTAAAGAAGATGGACTCTGGAACTAGACTCCCTCAGTTTGAATTCTGGACTGTTACTTACTAGCTGTGTGACTTTGGGCAAGTTATGTATCATTCTGTGCTTTCAATTTTCTCATCTGCAAAATAGGGGGAACAGTACCTATTGTAAAGGGTTATTATGATAACAAAATAACATATTTGAACCACTTACAGCAGTGTCTAGCATGCACTAAGCACCATATAATGATTTGCTTGTATTGTGAAGATGGAAGTGATCAATTAGGGTACATTTAGGTTACTACAAAAATCTGTGTGTGGGCTGGAGAAGTGAGTGCAATGAGGCCAGAAATGGTAGGCAGGAGTCAGTCTGATCAGGAAGATACATGCAAGATCAAAGATTTGCCTTTGTTTATTCATTTAGTGTTGTCTTTTATCTTCTAAGAAGTCTCTACCAAATTTACCAAATGAAAGAGGTAGGGCAGGTTAGAATATTCAGTTATTCTCCCCAATAAACTCCATGACTGAGTTCCTAGAGAGTCACCATTATTTATAACATACAAATAACATTTTTTATAAGTGAAATCTGGTTCACTTACAGCCTGTATTGTCAAGTGCTACATTCCTAGGGCTAAACATAAGTTATGAGATAAAGGAATAAATGTCTTTCTGGTTGAAATGTTTCCTATCCAGAAATGCAGAGTCCAGGTGGTGATCTTTCTCTTTCCCTAAAGCATGATTATTCTTGCCTCATGTGTTGCTTCCCGAAGTAAGCTGAGATTCTGAATAATCCATGGGAGGCTTCTAATTGAGGACTTACTGCTGTTTCATCCTATTCCTTTTTTAGCCAGGTACAAACTGATAGGCACTGTTTCCAACCCTGCTCACATTACATCAATTTTGTTAAAATAACTGTTCCTGAACGGTGTGTGTTGACTGTGTCATTGCTGCATTCCCTCCCCTGCCAGTCCAGACACTTTTCTAAAGTAGAGGTTTCTTGTAGAGCTGCAGACAAGGATGGCCAGTATCCAATGGAACATGCAACACTAGATTAACATTTTTAATATACCTTGCTCTCCTGTTATGACAGAGGAACTGAGTTCAAATTTCACTTTGGGAGTGAAAACCAGGATCATAAGTGAAGCATTTTATTGAAATTAAAATTGAATAGTCATCCCAAAATAAACTGTATGGATTTCTGTGATGCTAACGAGACAAAACTTTTTTCCTTTTCATTATCAGAAAATGAAGAAGCTAACTTATTTCACAAAATTTCTGGGCAAAGGCTTCCTTTTCTTTTAGGCCAGTCCATCTGTAGGTGGACTTCTTAGGTAGACTTCATCTGTAGGTGGACACAAAGGCCTAATATTTGGCTCATTTGCATTGAATTATCCTTTAATATATGTGATAAGCATAACATAAAGATGATGTACGTAGGGTCTGGTAGATCTAATTCCAAGTTATGAGCTTCTCTAGGTATTGTTTCTTCATCTGTACAATTGGGCTAAAAGTACTTACCTTTTAGAGTTAGAATTATTTGTAAAGCCACTAGAATCAAGTGAAAGCAACTAGAGTGTTATCTATAGATGTTCAGTGGATGTTATTCGGTCCTCAACTAAATATTCTATTGATGAGAATGAAAGACATAAATGTAGATTTTTTGGTTCCAATTTTTCTCATATTAGGAATATCATATCCTAATAATTAGACCATTTGTGTCTTGAAATATATTATTGCTACTGTTAAGAAAAATACTACTAATAAAATAATGCTGGGCATTAATATTGTTCAACAGGTAACAATAATGTAGATCTTTCTCATTCCCTGCTCCCCTTGCGGCTTAATGGGATCAAGTGTCTTGCTTCTGGACAATGAATTGCGAGTAAAGGTGATGTGTATTTTTATGAGCTGGAGCACTCAAATGTTGACACAAAATCCTTCAGAGTTCTTTTCCCTCTGGCATGTCAACCATCAACTTCCACGGTGGTGATTGTTCTATCAGCCAGAGTCCATTAATAACTCTGATGAATAGAGCTTCTTTTCCAATATAGCATGAGTGAGTAATACACATTTATTGTTTTAGTGCTTGAGATATTGGGGATGATTGTTACATAGCTTAATATAGGCTATCTTGACTGACATGATTATAATAATAACAGTAGCAACAACAGCTACAACATTTATGGAATGTTTCTTATGTCACTTTGTATCGATACTTCTAATCCCCTCAACATCAATAAGCTTATGATGTTGCTACATTATTATACTCATTCTACTTTTATTAATGAGGAAACAAATATGGAGAGAAGCTAAGTAGCTTGTCCAAGGCGACAAAAATATGTGGGTGGCAAAACCAGGATTTGAACCCAAACAATTCAGCTGACAGCCTATGCTCTTAACCACCAAGCTTTACTTCTTCTTGCAAAACTTCCAAAGATGATTTACATGCAGTGATTTGAAAAAAAGTTTAATAAATTTCATCCCTGATAAGGTTTGACTCCAAGGCCAGTGCACTTTGTATTTTAATAAGAAGAAAAGAATCAAGAAGTTCCAAGGAACTGAGTTGTTTTTCAGCACCAAGAATTGTAGGTATAACCCTTTTAATTTCCAAGGTTTTGTAAATTCTGTAAGTAACAAAGAACGTTTTTTGTTTGGGGATTTTATTGGTTTCATTACATGTGTGAATCTCCAACCCTTTTGGAAAATGTGTAATAGTTACCCCATTTGACACTGTCTGTCTCACTGATTGTGGAATTCGTGAGTTTCATTATATTCTCTTACAAACTAGTTTAGACTGATGCTCAGCTGTTCTATTTTTACCTCATCTCTGTTTTTTGCTATTGGTGGTCGGTTCCTCTTTGTTTGGCTTCTGTTGCTGTGGAGAGAGGGGAGGGGCTTTGCCCACCTGTGCTGATGTCCTTATGAGGCCACCCTGAGGTTCCTCTGTCACCACAGCCTCAGGCTTGCACTCGCATAATAATAGACAATGCTGGTACAGGACCGCAAAAGCATTCCAATTCTCCTGTCAAGGGTGTCTGAATTTCTTTTTTAAAACAGAAATCTCTGACAGATCTCACCATGGACCTCTGATTATCCAGATGACATGTAGATAAGGTTTCAAGACCTACTACAGGGAATGAAATTGCAGGGTCTGTCACCAATCTTCTTTTTGCGCTGCAACTTCTTCATTCGGAGATGTCAAGAGGGCAAATCTCTAACAAAGGAACTGCAGTGAGAGCAATTGCAGAGCCCACCGCAAGGCAGAAGAGACAGAGTTGGAAATAGATGTGATAATGACAACAGCAGAGCTGAGGCTGCGGTCTGAAAGCCCTCCATGGCCCCCTAAGGCATCACAGAACCAGAGTTCCCTATGGTGGAAGCCCCCTAGCCCCTACACCCAATCCCAAGTGACTCTCTGGTCCAGATCCTTGTTTACAGACAGGCAAAAGCATTCACTGATATTTCACAAATAGCCAGGGAGAGAAACTCACAGTCTTCCCACATGCCATTTACATGTGCTAGTTAGGAAGTTATCACGTGTCTATTGCTTAAATCTTTCTAGATGTCATTTAAACATGCATGATTTTTATTACACCTAAGAGATAAGCAAAATAAACCACTATTTTTTTCCCTATTGCTTGCTGAGGTTAAGTCTCCCATTTAAATTGTTCAGGTGAGATGAAGCTTTAGCATGTCCCGATTCCTTACTAGACATTTCCTTCAAGAGCTTTCCTCATTCCTACCTACTACTTTCACTTCTCTCATCATAACAGAGAGTTATTATGCAAGACTGTGACAAACTAGCTGTTCTACACCTCTGCAAAGGACAGATCGAGAGAAGATGGATTTTAATTATTACCAAATTTAGATTAGGCATAAGGAAATCAAGATGAATTTCCTGTTATATGACATGGGAATCAGCTAACAGCGGAGTTTATAAAGTTGGTTTAACTTGGGTTCAGGAATCACAGACATTGGAAGCTGCAAGATCCTCTAGTCAAATAGCTGTTTGTCCATATGAGGAAACTGAAGCCAGTGAGTTTAAATGACTGGCTAGTTAGTTACAGGAGCATGGAATAACATAAGAACTTTGAAGTCAGGATGGCCTAGGTTCGAATACGAACTTCGCCGTTAATATGTAGCAGGTGCACGATGTCCTTGAGCTTGTTTCCATCTGAAAAAAAAAAAGGAATGTGTGCAATGGGATTTAACTTGCTGGGATTTGTGAGAGTTGAATAGTATTGAGTATGAAAAACCTCTAAAAATAGTCCCTCTGTCAAATTCTGATCATGTTTGTATGATACAACATTGTCTCTTTTTCTGTAGAGCAGAAACTCCTGACCTCCGGGCAATGGTCTCTTTCAACTGAAAGATGACATTCTTCATAATCGGCAATCAATCTTTCCTTGCAAAAATTAAGCTAATATTGTACATAGCATGTACGTATCCTGCCTGTTGAATGTCATTGAAAGATAAGAAATGCACTAGCATAGGTCATTGCAAAAAAGGCTCAATTTATCCTTTTAAAGTCTGTCCATTAACAATGAAGAATGAAGCAAGGACAAGAAATTAATATGCCTTCCATTCACCAACTGATCTCTAGGGAGAAAAGGGCAGATCCAGCCTTTGTGAGACCCAAATCTTTAACAATTTTGGAATGTGTTTTAAGAGAAAGAATATCAAATCTGCAATATAATATTAGGCATAAAAACAGTTATTTAGAATGCAAAAATATCACAACAGAATATATTTTTTTAAAAACTGAATAGCACATACATAAATAAAGGAAGTCTGATAATTTAAATTTTGTATGATTCTCATAAAAGGGAAAATACTGGGTTTATAATTGCATGTCTGCATTAGTGAGAATATTTGTCTTGTTTGACTAGGCACCAATGAAAACAGAAGTCTCTACCTACAGGGTGTTTCTCCTTCACTATATATTATGCAGTGTGCGTGTGTGTATATGCATATAAATACGCACTGTATACTTT
>NW_012155285.1:29719-32514 GCF_000956105.1 Propithecus coquereli
TATTTTTTTCAAGTGAACAGTCTTGCAACCAACACTCGGATCAAGAAATAAAACTTTTACAGCCACCCTACAAGCCTCACTACATCCCCAATTATAATTAAAACCTATCCTTTCCTCCCCAAATTAAACTATTTTCCTGCATGTTATGGATTCACTTTCTGTGTCTCTTTATATATTTATCATCCAGATGTGTATACTTCGATACTATCCCTAGACACTGTAGTATATTCATGCCAATTTTGAAATTTGATGTCTTTTGAGTGTTTTCCTATCATGGAAGGTGCACCGTTTGAACACACACTCACTAAATTTATCAAATTCAGTTTAACTTCATGACATTTATCTTGAAAGTTTTTGAAGATATCTATTCCCCACGTTCTGTTTGCAAGAGTGCCCAAAGCGAGTAACTGTAGCAAAAAAAATCTTCTGTTATGACCCGACTGAAGTATAAAACCCATGCTGAGTCAGTGGTATCAGTTGATTCATCCAGAGCTATTGAATAATACATATTTTCCTTTTAAAGTATTGCATGAAGTTGTTCTGTTAAGTTAAATGCTTATTCATGCTGCCGATCAGTTATGGTTCTCCTTGTAAGAGGCAGTTGTTTATACTTGGAAACATTGTCGGGGTCTAAGCATCCTACAACTTTGACAATGCATTCTTTCACAATTTCTACAACACTGAATGGCTTCCCCTTTTTCCTTGAGTATATAAGCTACTTTATAAGTTGCTTCAGTGGCATTATTTCCAGGTCTTATCACTGCTAGAAAGAATTGTCTTTCTTTTGCTTTCCATCTTTTGATTTCTGCAATACAACCTTTCATGCCAATCCCTCTAATTTAGGATATTTGTGGTCCTTATGAGTGATATAATGCTGATGACCATTGAATTTCTTTAATGCTGATACTACAGTATCACAAAGCAAGCAAATCACCTTATCTTTGGCAGAAACAAAATTATATTGCAATTCTCAGTCCTCATTAAAAAATCTGTTTTCTTTCTTCAGCTTTCTCTTGGTCTTCTTTGACATGATGGGCTGTTAAGCAGACAGAATTAGAAAATACTGTAAAGCTGTGCAACTATTCAAAAATTCCACTTCAAACAGAAACACAGTGCACCGTTGTCAAAAGCTGATAACAGACTGGCATACTTGACCTACATAAACTCTTGCCAACCAGCCTCCTGCGGTAGTGGCGCCAGACAGGCGGGGGAAGTTAGAACCAAATCATGAGTTCAGCAGCCGTCAATTTAGCCCTTATAGCTTACCAATATTCTAATTGTGCTGGTCAATCTGGGAGGATTATTTCATTAAAATTTATTGTATTCTTTGGTGTTTTAAATACATTCATTTTAAAAATAAAGTAAAAATAAAAAGACAAAAAAATGTATTAATAAAAATAAAAAGATTTGTTCTGTAAAATTCGGATTCAGTCAAAAGGCCACACTTAAGGACCTAGAAGGCCACATGTGGCCTTCAGGCTGCAGGTTCCCCACCCCTGACCTACGCCATTTGATCTATAGTGTTCCGTAATCTACGTTTTGCTAATTGCCAATGCTTATGATGCACATCTTTCTGTCCTTTGTATCTTTTGCAGATTGGAATCCAGAAGTTTCACTAGATTTAGGTTTGATCCCTGTGGCAAGACCATATATGTAGTGTGTTCTTTTATCAGGAAGCACATTGTCTAGTTTTCTCTTTTTTTGTGATATTTGCAGCTATTCAGCAGTTCATAAATGTTTGATTCCTTAACTTGATATACAAGTTCTCAAGAAGAAAATGAAGAGTTTTCTATATCAACTTCTAAGCTGTCCATTTTTAAAAAAAATATCATTGTGAATTCATGGACTTAAACATATCTTATAGGTTGGAATCCATTGTAATGAATATTCTTGTTGAAATTCAAATTGCCTCATATTTGGCCAGTGGAAGCCTCTTCAAGTTGACTTTTGAGTCCTTTTAACATAACTTAATCATATTCGAGAAGTTCCTTACTATCTCATATCACAGATCTTGTACATATCCCATGTTAAATCTAGAATCAGTCTTTTATCTATGGAGTTCTGGTTTCCGTTAATGGGAAAAGGTATTCTGAGACCACTAACTAGCTGCTCAATGTTCTCTGCCTATGTGGGTTGAACATTATAGACCTTTTCAGTGGAAAGAACTGTGACATGTTTAAAGGTATGTCATATGTTCATACTGATATTTTTATTCAAATTCATAATACCCATATAATATCTTTTTTATTTCATACAAGGAATCCTGGTTTTCAAGGGAAAAGCATATGTTAGAACATCCCATAATTATCAATTTCCTTTATTTCAAATTATGTTTGGAACAACCTAAGAATGACTGTAGTAATACTATCATCCCAATACAATTACCAATGAGAGTTGTGTATTTTTTTCCAAATGCCCTCCTAATTCTCTCTCATGTTTGCAGTGGTACCTTTTCTTCATTATCAGAGTCTATGGTCATTACATCATATTCTGTCTCATTTTTAAACCCTCACATGGTCTAGATTTTTAAGTAGCTATACGTGGAATGCTCAGCCTTAGTCCTTATATCAGTGTCCCCTAGTTATGTTGGGTGTCCAATACTTGTTCTCTAGTACAGCCTTAGGAACATGGATCTCATTCACTGCGTCCTTACGTGTTGAAAACGGTTTGTGCCCTTTATGCTTCAAAGTCACATATGTCAGATATGAACTTCTTGGTGCATTTTCTTTCCCTTAGTAACTTAGTTACATCACTCTATTTTTTTTTCCTGGCGTACAGGACTGCAGTTCAAAAAA
>NW_012155285.1:34859-46072 GCF_000956105.1 Propithecus coquereli
CTTGCTTTTTGAGGAATTTTTAAAGCTTTTTTTCTTATTGCTTTATTTGCATCTGGTATGTGAGAGGGTGAGTATACACACCCATTTTTACCTTTTTATAAAGGTAACTAACCATGAGAAACTGACTCTTGGGGGGTTTGTCTCTTGGCAGATATCCTGGGCATTTGAGAGGAGATAATCACTTACTTTGAAGTATACTCAAAGATCGGGTTGTGATTATCAGGCTGTGGTAACAGTGTGAGCTAGTTACTGTGGCCTACAGAACCATAGATTATGGTTATGGTTATGGGGTATGGTTCTGAAATCAAGCCCCGGTCTCTGCCATAAATACATGGACGCAATTATCAGCCAATCTTCTGGCTATGTACTTCAGTGTATATTTAACTTAAGATTTGCCTATGAAACTGTTTCCCTGACAAGGAGTCACTTATTGCCAGGGCATCTCTTCACTTAATTATTAAGATTCCCTTTATGCTGTTCTCCCTTGAGCTTTAATTACAGGATTGCAGCATGTTCAAAACATGCTGCCAGATTTCTCACTTGTACAGGAGACAGAACACATATTTCACATCCCCTGCACATCCTTTATCCCTCTTATTGATTTCCCAGGCAATTCTGTATCGATTTTATCTTCATATTTCAATGCCTCCTTGGTCTTTTTCTTTCTTATTTCTCCGAGCTCTTAGAACTCTGGATTTCTCCTTGTTCACTCAGGTCATCCAATTAAGATTTATGTGTGATCCTCTTTTGCCACTCTGAGGACTCTCTGTGATCCAGGCTGCAGCCCAAATATTCTTAACAGGATGACTTTTATCTCAAACCCAAACTATCTATCTAAGCTCTGGTACCCTCACCAGCGTTTGTCTAAAAGTCTGAAAAGAAACTGTCGTAAGAGCCCTCCTGCTTAAAAGTGTCGCTCTCTGGCCTCCCATTCCTGCCATCTGTGTTACTATTCTGTGCTTACTCTGATGCTATCACTTGTCTTTGGCGCTTTGTTTTAACAAAGCACCTGCAATAATATTAGCACCCAGGAAGGAATACAGGGCCTCTCACCACTCTCAATTCTCTTCTCATAACACATTATTGTGGCTCGGGAGTGGTGTAACTTGACTTCTCACAATTAAAGGGAAAAAAACAAAACAGCCTCCCTTTGGGGTGCTAGACACCATGGCAGTCTCTATCAGGGGTGCTCTGTACCTAGTTTAAAGGCAGAGCCCTTAATGGATGTAATACTTTACATAAAGGAAAAATAGCAAATTCTGCCTGTTTTAAAATTTAAGCAGGGGTATGATCTTCTTCTAAGTGAATTTTAGAAGATGAAGGTCTTACCCAAGACAGTGTCTCAGCTGAATGCTATAATTCAAGGTTCATGGGAACTTGAAATTGTTGGAACTTGAGTTTGGTGTGGAAGTTTAGGGGATCATACTCTCTGAAATATTTTGCTTCTTTCATTGTTTAGAAATCTGAAATACATAAAGGCAAAAATGAGTTTTAAATTAATCCTTCCCCTATTTTATAAAACAAATCAGATTTTGAGGCATCAAGTTCATTATCATGACTATAGAAACATTGAGCTTGACAATAGGAAGTCAGTTTAATCAATGAAATGTTATATTCACCTATTTACTTATTGCACCAATATACATAGAATATCTTCTGTCTTTTCCCAGTCTTATGTGATGGAGATAGAAAAATCCTTCTATAACTCCCTGATTTTCTTCCAGGCAACATTCTTTGATTTTAAAGAATTGACACTTACAACATTAAATCAATTAAGAAGGATGAGTAACTGTAATTAAAATGGTTATTACATAAATAGAACTAGTTGATTGCAAACAGAATACAGGCTGACATTTCCCCCATTCAGATTCACCTGTGAGATGAATTCTTTCTCATCCATATTTCTGTCTAATGAATTCTATCGGTGCCCATCCGGATATCTATCCTGCTACTTTGCACTGGCAGACCATGCGTGGCAGCCTCCACACCCCCACTCTGCCCACCTTCTCACAGAATGTAGCCAGTGGGTGGGGGTGGGATTAATACTGTGCTGTAATTTGCTCCAGAGTTTCCCTGTGAAACCAGACTGAAGACTGAAGTTGGTCTCCGGCTGAGACTACTCTCTACTTAGCTTTCTTCTCCTCCCCTATCCTGCTTCCCCTAGTCACTTTCTCCTGAGAGAACTTCTCCCAAAATATCACTTAGACAAGAATCTTGTCTTAAGCTCTGTTTCTAGGGAAGCTGAGCAAAGACACCCTAGACAAAATTTTGGGGATGATCTATAACTTTAGCTCACTTATAGAAAAATAAAAAAAATATTAACTTTTAGTTCCCTGAACAGTTTCAGTTTAGTAACTGAGTAAAAGCTAAAACCTTGAACTTCTTTCATCCAGCTTGGGCCTGGAGACCATGTTGGAAGTAGATGAATTTTCTCCCTTCTTCCTTTACTCTGCTTATACTTCTTGGTCCCTCCCCAGTGGTTGTTGGCCCTAGTTAGTCCTCTGATTCCTCCAGGTTGGAAGCAAAAAGGAAAAGAGATAAAGGACAGGGAAAATATAACTCAATTGATAAAAATGCTATTTCTCATTGCTTTTCTTAACTATTGCAATTGTTTAAAGTTGATCATCAATCTCCTGGTTGCTTTGTGTTTTCTTCTTAGAGATTCATGTATAAGCACCTCCTGACAACTGGTAAGGACTGTTTTAGCTACCTGCTTATGATTCCTCCTTTAGGCCCTGGGATTTCACTCTACTCAGCCATCTTCTGTTGGGGCCCCAACCCTACCTCTGGCAGCCCTCTTGGGCTGGATGTTTCTTCAAATGACACTAAACCTAATCCTGAGACCCACACCTAAGCATGGTTTCCATAAGGGTCCTGAGAGACATATATTCTGGATTGGCCTTGGATAGAAGAATAGCTACTTAGCATTTGAGCCCTCTTCATCCATCAACTATAAGGCAGCTCTATCATGCCTTTCATCTAGAATTCTTAGACATGACTCTGACACCAAATGCATCTGAGGAGATGAAAACTGAGAAAATAACACCATAGGAGGTGACCTACATGAATATATGGAGGAAGAACACTCCAGGCAAAAAAAAAAAAGAGAGAGCTAGTGAGATAAGATGGCTGACCAGAGACACTAGCTGCCAGCTCATCTCAGAAAGAAGGAAAAAGTTTTGGATAAAAAAGAAAAACAAACAATCATAGATTGGGTATAATTCCAAAGGGAAAAGTGCTGGAACCTACAAGAGATTTCATAGGAAGAAGTTACAGAGCAGAGTAAGAAGGAACAAGATATTAGCAGAGGACAACCCCTGAGAGGCTTGGAGTCCAGGGAAAAGGGTAGGTGAAGCAGTTTGTTTCTCCCTCGCTGACATCTCCAGCAGTCAGCAGGCTCCTGAGCTGCTGGAGAGCCTTTATGCCCTCACATGGCCAAAAGCTGCTGCTGCCAGTGAACTCACAGCTTCTTGGGGACCAAACACCAGCCTGCCAGCCCTCTTGGGGTGCTTCCTGCCACCACAGACCCAAATCACAGTGGCAGGTGCCATATTGTTTCTCCACCGCTGTGTGCCTTTGTCCTCCCCAGGGGGTTGAAGACCCTCAGTTTTCATCTTGCTCATTCCCACACAAACATTTCCTAACTCTGCTTCAGAATTCGGGAGCCACAGGGGGCTGGAGGATCCTCGGGGATCTGCATGACTCCAGAGCCTGGACATTCCAGGTGGACTGCCTTGTGGAGAGAGGGACAGAGATCCGTTCAAACTCTTTTCCTCCCTCTGCCCCTTTCCTGCTCATGACTGTTGAGAGAGATGATTGAGTCAGGGCTCTCAGGAGCTGCTGATCTCCTGCTCCGCCATTGGTGCACACACCACAATGGGGCTTCCACAGAGAGAGGTGCCCAAACCTTTCCTCTTAAAGATCTGCAGAGGACTAAGGGGTGCTTGGAGTGTGAGCTCCCTACTCACTGGCCCTTCCCAGTGATACTTGCCTGACTGTTCCATCAGACCACAGCACACCCTAAAGTGAAGGGATATCAAATCTGCTTGAGCACCCCATAGGCAACTCAGGACCAGCACTCTTCTCCCTGGAACAGTCAGGAATTGATCTTTCAGGACCCAGCAACAGACCCACAGGTCAGATACTGTACCCCCAGGACTTGATCATGTTGCTTGGGCACACAGAGGGGAGATATATAAAATATTTTCAGGAGATGAGGGAACCCATGTGGGAAAAATAGAAAAGAGAGTTCAGTGTGGGTTCCAAGAGAATGCAGTGTGGGTACCATCCACAGCACACTAACGGAGCATCCCTCCCTCACAGGAAGGCCATGTTCTCAGCCCAGGGCAGGATCCTGGACAGAGAAGCTAGAAGCCTGCAGTGCCATCATGGGAGAACTCAGCTAGTTTGAGATCCTGCCTCCTGGAAGACATTGGAGGTCCAACGTGGAGGAAGGGAAGTTGGAGAAGAGCAAAATCCACTCCTGACAGCCATATTGTGAATCTCAGATGGCTCCACCTCAACAAGCAGACTTTGTGTCTGGGTGAGTCCACTTCAACCTCTCCCTGGTGGCTTTCCAAAGAAACTGGGAGCAGACCTTTGAGCACTGCTGAAACAACTACCTTACCAGCTTTGTGGAGGCTGAGGGCAAGCTCACCCAACCCAGCCCCACCCAGCATCAGTCCCCCACCTGTCTCTGCTGTGACAGAGAATAAGAGCTCACCTGAAGTTCCAGGGCCCTACCCACCACCTGGGTCATTGGAGTGCTTCTTCTAAGAGGCTAGAGCCAATAACAGGTGTACCCAAAATAATACTGCAGCTTGTTCCTTCCAGCAAGTACCACCTACTGACAGGGAGGTCAACATGTACAGCCCTTTACAGTATTTACTGACTCAATCATACAGGGTGTGGTTGATTCTTACCCATAAGCACCATCTACTGTCTCAGAGATGAACCTGGTGTGCCAGTACAATTCACATTGTTAAGAAGACCACAGGGCTGAGGAAACCAAAAGGATTTCAAAGACCTCCAGCCTCCTTCATCAAACAGAGACCAGGAATCTGCCCACACACATAGCTCACCACTGCTACAGCCTACAAACAACTAGCAACTGAGAGAACCACCATGCTAAGGATACCTATAACAAAGATATCCATCCAGAACCCAGATCACATCAAAGCATCCACAAGCAAAACCAAAGATTTTTACCCAACATATGCTACAGACACTCCTTTACAAGTGAAGGGGAAGAAAAAGCCCCATCTAAACAAAAGAAAATCCCCAAATAAGAAGTGACAGCTGCCCCAGATGAGAAGGAATCAGTGAAAGAACTCTAGAAGTATGAAAAATCAGAGGGAAAGGACACCCCTAAAAGGGAACACCAGCTCTCTGGCAATGGATACCAACCAAAATGAAAATATTGAAATGACAAATAAAGAATTTCAAGTAGGGATTGTAAGGAAGCTCAATGAAATCCAAGAAAAGATGGAAAATCAACTCAAAGAAATGAGAAAAACAATTCAGGAAATGAATGATAAATTCACTAAAAAGACTGACATATTTAAAAAAGTTAGAAAATCTGGAAATAAAAAATTCATCTAGGGAAATACAAAACACATAGAAAGTTTTAAGAATAGGCAAGACCAAGCAGAAGAAAGAATCTCAGAACCAGAAGACAAGTCTTTCAAATTAAATCAGTCTGTCAAAAATAAAGAACAGAAAATTGAGAGGAATGAGCAAAATATGCAAGAAATAAGGGATTATATAAAACAGCCAAATATGAGAATTGTAGGTATCCCTGATGGTGAAGAAGAAAATGCACAAGGGCTGGAAAACCTATTTGAGGCAATAATTGAGGAAAACTTCCTTGGTCTTGCAAGAAATTTAGACACCCATCTACAAGAAGCTCAACGAACACCTGGCAGATTCATTGCAAAGAGACAATCACCAAGACACAGTCATCGGACTGGCCAAAGTCAACATGAAGAAGAGACTCCTGTGAGCAACGAGGTGAAAACATCAAGTACCTTACAAAGGAAAACCCATCAGTCTAACCACAGACTTCTCAATGGAGACTTTACAAACCAGAAGGGATTGGAACCTCATCTTCAGTCTTCTTAAACAGAACAATTGCTAGCCTAGAATTTTGTATCCTGCAAAACTAAGTTTTATACATGAAGGAAAAATAAAGACTTTTCAAGACAAGCAAAATCTGAGGGAATTTGCCAAGATCAGATCTGCCCTGCAGGAAATACTCAGAACTGAATTATACATGGATCAGCACAGTAGACACCCACCAGTGTAAAACCACCCAAAAGCTAAAGCTCAGAGCTCATACAAAACAATAGCACAAGAAATAAAACAAAGCAATAAGATATTACCAACAGGATGAACAGAACATCATCCCACGTACCAATTCTATCCAGCAATGTGAATGGTTTGAATGCCCCACTCAAGAAACATAGGCTGGCTGAGTGGATGAAAAAATGCAACCCAAGTATCTGCTGTCTCCAAGAAACACATCTAACACACTAGCACTCATACAGATTCAAGGTGAAGGGATGGGGAAAAAATATCATGAAAATGGAAACCAAAAGAAAGCAGGTGTAGCCATTCTCATATCAGATAAAATTGACTTTGAATCAACAATAGTAAAGACAAAGGTGGTCATTATATAAGGGTAAAGGGAGCAATTAAAAATAGATATAACAATCCTAAATATTTATACATCTAACACAGGAGTGCCAAGATTCATAAACCAAACCCTACTAGATCTAAGCTAAGAGATAAAAAGCAGCACCATTACCACTGGGGACTTCAACACTCCACTGACAGAGCTGGACAGATTATCCAAGCAGAAAGTAAATAAAGAAACAATGAACTTAAACAGGACTCTAGAACAAATGGGCCTAACAGATATTTGCAGAACATTTTACTGAAAACCTACTGAATATGCATTCTTCTCATTGGCACATAGCACAATCTCCAAAATTGATCGTGTCTTAGGCCATAATACATGTCTCAACAAATTCAAAAAAATAGAAAACACACCATGTACTTTCTCAGACCACAGTGGAAAAAATCTAGAAATCAACTCCAAGAGAAACACTCAATTCTGCATAAAGTCATGGAAATTAAACAACCTTATGATGAATGATTATTGGGTCAATAATGAAATTAAGATGGAAATCAAAAGATTCCTCAAAGGACATAAGCTATAAAAATCTATGGTATTCAGCAAAAGCAGTCCTGGGGGAAAATTCATAGCCTCAGCTGCCTACATCAAAAAGACAGAAAGATCATAAATTAACAATCTAATGCCACTTCTTAAGGAACTAGAATAGGAAGAGCAAACCAAAACCAAAACCAGCAGAAGAAAAGAAATAATGAAAGAGCAGAACTAAATGAAAGGAAAAGAAACAAACAAACAAAAACAATACAAAGATATAATGAAACAAAAAGTTGGTTCTTTGAAAAGTAAACAAAATTGATAGACCTCTTGTTAAATTAACCAGGAAGAGAAGAGAAAAGACCCAAATAAGCTCAATTGGAAATGAAAAAGAAGATATTACAACCGATACCACAGAAATACAAAATGTCATCTGTAAATACTATGAAAATCTCTACACATAAACTCCAAGACATAGAGGAAATGGACAAATTCCTAGAAACTCAAAACCTCCCAAGACTCAATTAGGAAAAAATAAAACTCCTGAATAGCGCAATAATGAGCAAGAATATTGAAGCGTTAATAAAAATTCTTCCAACAGAAAAAAGCTCCAGAGCAGATGGATTCACAGCTGAATTTTACCAGATCTATAAAGAAGACCTAATATTTATACTGTAGAAATTATTCCATCACGTGGATGAGGGAATCCTTCTTAATTCCTTAAAGGAAGCCAGTGTCACCTTATATGGAAAGGACACAACAAAAAAGAAAACTACAGACCAATATCCCTTATGAATATACATGCAAAACCCTCAACAAAATATCTGCAAACTGAATTCAGCAGAACATTTAAAAAAAATAATAAGCCTTGACTAAGTGGGCCAGGGATGCAAGGACAGTTCAACATAAATGAATCAGCAAATGTGATTCACCACATAAACAGAAGCAAAAGCAGAGATCATATGATCATCTCAATGGATGCAGAAAAAGCATTCAAAGAAATTCAGCACACTTTCATGATAAAAACCCTCAACAAAATCTCAAAATTATAAAAGCCATATATGACAAACCCACATTCAACATCATACTGAATGAGGAAAAGTTGAAAGCATTTCTACTAAGAACTTGAACAAGACAAGAGTGCCTACTGTCACCACTTGTATTTAGTGCTGGAAGTCCTAGCCAGAGCAACCAGGTAAGAGAAAAAAATTGAGGATATTCAAATTGGGAAAGAGGAGGTCAAACTATCACTTTTTGCTGGTGATATGATCTTATATCTAGAAAACCCCAAAGACTCCACCAACTGCTGGAATTGATAAATAAATTCAGCAAAGTCTCAGGTTACAAAATCAATGTACACAAATCATTGTGCATTCCTAGACACCAATAAAAGTCATGCTGAGAATCAAATCAAAGACTCAATACCATTCACAGTAGCCATGAAGAAAATAAAATACCTAGGAATATACTTAACAAAGGAGGTGAAAGTTCTCTACAAAGAGAACTATGAAACACTGAGGAAAGAAATCACAGATGACACAAACAAATGGAAAACATATCATGCTCATGGATTGGTAGAATCAAGATTGCTAAAATGTCTATGCTACCTAAAGTTATTTACAGATTCAAGGCAATATCTATAAAAATACCAATGTCATATTTCACAGATACAGAAAAAATAATTCTATGCTTTGTTTGGAACCAGAAAAGAGCCCATTTAGCCAAAGCAATGTTAAGGAAAAAGAATAAATCTGGAGGCATCACATTATCAGATGTCAAACTACACTACATGACTATAGTAACCAAAACAGCATGGTATTAGAACAAAAATAGAAAGAGAGACCAATGGAACAGAACAGAGAATCCATATATAAAACCATCCACATAAAGCCAACTGATCTTTGACAAAGCAGACAACGATATACGCTGAGGAAAAGAAGCCCTATTCAATAAATGGTCCAGGGAAAATTGGATAGCCACATGTAGAAGAATGAAACATGATCCACATCTCCTACCACTCATAAAAATTAATTCAAGATGGATAAAGGACTTAAATGAAAGGCATGAAACCATAAGAATTCTAGGAGAAAATGTTGAAAAAATTCTTCTAGATATTGGCTTAGGGAAATAATTTATGAAGAAGACCCCAATGTCAATCACAGCAACAACAAAAATAAATAAATGGGACTTGATTAAATTTAAAGGCTTCTCCACAGCTAAGGAAATAATGAACAGAGCAAATAGACTACCTACAGAATGAAAGAAAATATTCATAAGCTATATATCCGACAAAGAGCTAAAGAACCCAATCAAATCAGTAAGAAAAAAACAATCAAGCCCATTAAAATGTGAGCAAAAGACATAAACAAAAGCTTTTCAAAAGAAGGAAGCAAATGGCCAATAAACATATGAAAAAATGCTTAATGTCACTAATCATCAGTGACATGTAAATTAAAACCACAATGAGATATCACCTTATTCCAGGTAGAACGAGTTTTATTAAAAAGTCCAAAAACAATAGATGCTGACATAGATGCAGAGAGAAAGGAACACTTACACACTGTTGGTGGGACTGCAAATTAGTACAACTTCTATGGAAAACAGTATGGAGATTCCTCCAAGAACTAAAAGTAGAGCTACTGTTTGATTCAGCAATCTTACTACTAGGTATTTACCCAAAGAAAAAAAAGTCATTGTATCAAAAAGATACCTGCATTCAAATGTTTATTGCAGCTCAATTCAAAATTGCAAAGATGTGGAAGCAACCCAAATTTCCATCAATACATGAGTGGATTAACAAAATATAGTGTATGTATACTCAGCCATGAACAAGGATGAATTAAGGCCTTTTGCAACAATTTGGAGGGAACTGGAGACCATTATCCTAAGTGAAGTATCTAAAGAATGGAAAAAGAAATACCACATGCACTCGTTATTAAATTGGAGCTAACTGATGAGTACACATGTGCACAGAGGTAAGTAAAACTCAGTGGAAATCAAGCTGGGGAGAGATAGGATGAGGGGATGGGCAAAAATCTACCTAAGGGGTACACTGAACACTTTGGGTGATGGGCACTCTTATAACTCTGACTCAAGCATAACAAGAGTGATCCATGTAACCAAAAACATTTGTACGCCTGTAATATTTTGAAATTAAAAAAAAAGCAGGTGTAAAGTCTTGAAGCAGGAACAGCAAGGAGGCCTGTATGATCAGAAAGGAGGTATGATACATCTAGAAAAACGTATCGAGCTTACGTTAGTCCTTTTACTAACTGCATCACAACATTAACTCAAAGGAAGCTTGCTGTGTTGTGGGTTGTGGAAGTAGATATGCTCCAGTTCTCATATAGAAATTGAAATCTTATAGTTTTGTCCTGAGACATTGATGGAATAAGTTTAGGAAATCCCATTTAGCTCATATTATCTCTAAGCATCCTGCAAGTTTATATTTATTAATAAATACCTCTTGTTACTGAGAACAATTTTTTGTTATTGAGTGTGTTGGTGCTCAGAAAACTATACCCCAAAATTAAGGCCTCAAAAACAGCCTCAGAAGGATAATTTTTCTGTGAACTTCTTCTGCCTTCTTGATCCTTGCCTTTCATTCTCCCCCTAGGCTAAACATAGAAACTGCTATTTCTCTTTCCCAAAGCAGATTATAGAAACCAGAACCCTTTCTCCTCAAAGCCAACCTTAAGACCTAAAACTATTACTCTAACTTCCTTCTCCACCCTTCTGTCTTAAAAACTGGCCATAAAAAAATGATCTGACCTACCGTACTTGATTGTAGGTCATTAGACCCCTATTTCACCGAGGGTGTTGCTCTATACCCAGGAAGAAAGAATGCTGCACAGAGAAGCCAAGAATAATCTACAGACAGGACTTTCTGGGTTTCTCCACTCAATCTACTAACATCACATCATACACTTTTTGTCCAATCATATTTCTACAGAGTTCATACTTTGTTGAACCTAAGCATAAAAACAGTTTACCCTGTATCTTTGGAACTTCATTCCTAAGGCTCTCATGTCATGTAAAACTATGA
>NW_012155285.1:48362-51249 GCF_000956105.1 Propithecus coquereli
AGAATAAATTATTATTAAAGAAATCATGCTTTTAAATATTAAGAAAGTGTTAATGTTTTAAAAACCTTTCGGGTAAATTACATAATATACGACCCTAATGAGCTCCAAAGTTGCAATCTAAATTCTAGTGTTCATAACTAGAATTTTGGTCCATCATCTATTTTCTTCATACACTGAGCCATTAACTGTCATTTAGAAATTATTTTTTGATTCATTCATAGATTTTTTGTTTTAGTGCAATTTTCTATAGAGTATTTAATCTCTGTATCCAGATGTATTTAGTAGACATTTCTAGGATTTAAGAATTTATATTTAGCATATCTGCAGGGACAAAATAGAAATGGAGTATATACTCCTCAAATCATTCCTTCCAGTCAGAGCATATTATAACATACTTGGCATTTCAGGGACTAGAGGCAACATAGCAACTGATTCAGTAGGTAAATTTTTATTTATTTTTATTATCTTCTTCCTCTACTTCCCTAGATTGCATTCTTTATATTCCAATTTGAATAATAATCACGTTTTAATTCTCCATCTTCCAGTGAACAGCCCATTTGCCCTAACCTCAGTCATGCTAACTGGCTCTCGCCCTGCATTGATTAAGAGTTCCCAGAGAGATAACAGAACAGAGTGTGCAGGAGCATGAATAATCTCTTTGCTTCTCAAGTCAATTCTCGTGCATCTCCGCAGTCTGGCAATAACACCCACAATTTGAGTAGTGAGGGGCTAGCTGTGAACTCTCGAATAGCATATGTATGACCTTCTGTTGAAAAAAATAAAAATAGAAAAAAATTAATATTAATATAATGAATGTTTTCCCAAGAAGAAGAAAATACTTAAACATTTTCCTCTTTTGCTCCATCTCTTCCTTGGTGACAGAGAACTATGCTTAACAATCAAATTGGGCAATTACCAGTAGATTTAGGGCCTGAATCTAATGAAAGTAAAGCTGTTATCATTGTTAAAAAAACTAGAGGAAATTGCAAAGGAGTGAGATGTTTTTGATATGCTACCTACCGGGCCTAGCTGTAATGAAACATTTATCTATATAATCCACTGTCACAGTCTTATGAAGTTACTCATCGTCCCTGTCACTCAAGCAGGCCCCACGCTGGTCTCTCTGTCTCCAAACTTTTTACTTTCTCTGACCCAGCTCCATTCTGCTGTTAGAGTTATCATACCAATTCGCAAATACAATCACATTCTAGTGAGACTCAGAGATAACTTCCCATTAGGTACAGAATAATTTGTAAGCTTCTTAGTCTAGTAAGAAAGTGACTCTTATTTTGTCCTAGTCTGATTTTCCAAGATTATTTCCCAACAAACTCATGCCTCCATAAGCCTCCTCGCAGCTTTCACCCTACGTGCTCAATGCAAGTGATAATTTGACACCCTTGTTCTTACATATTCAGGCTCATACTGTATCACTTGTCTTAAGTGTTCTCTTTCCTATCCCAAGCAGTGTAAATGTACACTTACTTAACAAGGTTGAACACAAATGAAGCTTCCTCTTCATTTTCCCGTGGCAATCACTGAACTCAATTCCCATACAACATTATACTGTGTGTGGGTCAGGTTTGTATTAAGAGTTATTTGTGTCTTTTTCCAATAGATTTTGAGATCCAAACAGGCAAGGACTTTATTTTATTTTCTTATGTTTCCTCTGCCTCCCTAAATTTGGCTTTTGAACCGGATTAGTGTCTAGTTTTTTTCTTTATCTAGTAGATTAAACCTCTACAGATTATAAGAAACTTTCTGTTTCATATTGATGACATGAGAATAACATCATTAAAATAAATAGTGTTGGTGCTCAGGTACAAAGGTATAAAACACTACTGATTCCTTATTCATAAGCTTTTTTCTCCAGAAATGTTTGCATTAAAAATTGGAACCTGTCGTTATGCTAATATTTATTATTATTTTTTAGAAAAGAATAATGAAAGGAGCAAAAGTTTTAAAATCAGAGATATCTTAGTTCAAATTTTATTTTGCCACATACTAGATATTAGACTTAGGGAAAGTTACTTAATTTCTTGGGTGTCATATATGCAAAATGAGAATTAAAATATTTACCTCTCAGCTGGGCCTCAAGCCAGTAATCCCAGCTTTTTGGGAGGCTGAAGTGGGAGGGTGTTTGAGCCCAGGAGTTCAAGGCTACCGTGAGCTATGATTGTGCTACTGCACTCCGGCCTGGGCCACAGAGTGAGAGCCTGTCTCTAAAAACAAAACAAACTACAAACAAACAAAATATTTACCTCTCAAAGATGTTTTGAATGGTTGAATCAACGAAATTGGTTAAAATAGTAAGAAATTGCCAATATTATACCATATTTATCTACAGACAAAGAGTAGTTTTTGTTTTGTAAGGTAATATTGCCTTGGAACTAACCAATTGAGTGGTTAGCATGTCCTAGATATAGATCAGTGGTCAGTCTTAGATGATGGATTATGATAGGATGATTGATGACGATGACTAGGGCACACATTGCTCTACCCACCATTGCTCATTCAATCTTGCAACCAAGGCACATATTGTAACTTTATTCAGTTTCTGCTTGAGAAATACAGCAAAACTGGCTACCCCAGTCACAACTTGGGTTCAGGAAACTAACTAACAAATTGAAATGGTTAACTTGCTGTAGATTTGAGAACTAATGGTTGCAAAGTCAGGTGAAAGTCTGCATTAAATTCAAACCCTATTTATCAAGCTTCTACTACAGGTTGGCATTTTTGGTGCAGGAATAAAAAGACAAGAGAGATGCAGCCCCTGCCTTTAAGGAGCTCGCATATAGCTGCTACACAAGACAGGTCACAATGTGCTTGAAAAGAAATTTAAGAGAATGACTATCAGAATGTAAGGAAAGCGAGAAAGATTTGTTTTACT
>NW_012155285.1:51299-51904 GCF_000956105.1 Propithecus coquereli
TTGATCATTTCAATGGCCCCTTCATAATTCACTTCTGCCATGCTATTGCAATGTTACTATCTATATTTGTATTTGTGCTCATGATCACAAAGAGAAAAAAATGCTTTTTCAATGACTTTGGGCTAATGAGAAAAGGACAGGTTAGAAGGTATTTAATGCAAAAACTATATGTTTATGATAAATGAAGGTGCAATGATGTTGACACGCAAAATAAGAACTGAGGGTTGTTGTTGTTTTTAAGTATTTGGAAAAGAGAAAATGGTGGAACAATTGTATCATCACATAGGGTTCAGTGCACAATAGTATGTAATAGCTGTGTTATATTCCTGTTGCTGGCAGCAATTTATTTACAAGAAAATGACTTCTTCAATTATAAGAAATAAATTGTCTTATTTTTATTTTTTTGTTTGCAAATTCAGTTGCATTTAAACTTGTTTGGCTTTTAGAGATATATAATAGCATTGATCATAAAAAATGTGTACCAGTTTCATTTGTATATATATTTAATATGATAAAATGATTTGTGTTAAAATTGGACCTTGGTGAGAATTAGTTATTTTTTTAAATGGGTAAAGATTTTATTCAGGGTTGATAAATACTACAAT
>NW_012155285.1:63214-63682 GCF_000956105.1 Propithecus coquereli
GTCAAATCTAGACTATTATGGGGATAGCCTTTATTTCCTAATTCTGATATATGTCTGTTGGGATGTGTTTATGTGAGCTGTATAAAATATATTAGCTTTTTTAAAAAAGTAAACATCCTTTAAAAAATCCACAGGTGGCTCATTTTTTGAAATATTTTTGGTGAGACACAATGCTCAGATTACTAGAAGGCAGTTAAATTGTATCTGGCTGTACTAGAAATACCCAGTCCTCTACAGGATGCTGCATTTCTTAGACATGGCATAAAAAAGAGCAATTGGATAGCTGAATAATGGTGTCCATCTGTCCCTGACAGAACAATCTTTGTCAAACTAAGAGAACTTATTAATAATGATATAACTATTATTAGTTGTATTATTATTAGTGTGTCATAACACACAAATATGGTATACACTAGTAGGGACATATTAAAATAATTTATTATTAGAATAGATATCTCCTAAAAATAT
>NW_012155285.1:63732-65036 GCF_000956105.1 Propithecus coquereli
GATAAAATGATTTGTGTTAAAATTGGACCTTGGTGAGAATTAGTTATTTTTTTAAATGGGTAAAGATTTTATTCAGGGTTGATAAATACTACAATATTATAATATACTCATGATATGGAAGATGAAATGATTTGTGAAAAAAAAGATATTTTAGCCAAATTGAACAGAATTGGCTCTGTGCAAGTATCATAAAAATAAGTACAAAGTCTCTTACATCATATACAAAAGAATAAATAGCAGTGAACATTGCAGAGTCAGCTGAAAGTAATTTCAAACAACACCAAAAATGTGAAATGAATTAATTAATTACTCTAAGACATCATGTACTTTGGGACAATGCTCATGCTTTGAAATTAAAACACTGCAGAAAATGAATGAAATAGTCCACACTCCTTTTGACAGTCCACATTTTCTATATGCGCATTATTTTCTTTGTAAAATTAAACATAACTGGTCATTTCACATTGATTTAAAGGTATAAAATTGTGTTATGCCTCTTAATAGTAAAAATAAAAGATAAAAAATATTTTGACAAACTTCTATCAATGTGATTATTTGCTAATTTTTTTATCTTCAAGTTTCAAATATGAAAGCAAATGACAATAAACAAGGGGAAAAAGGAGAGAGAGAGAAAACAGAACAGTGGGGCTTGGTGGATTTGTGATGTTAGTGTTGCCTAGCTTTCAGTTTTTCTGAAGTTGAAGTATTTATGTGGTGGCCTAGCTTTCCCTACTCTCTCTGGAAAACTTTAGTCTCTTGTGAGAAGAACAGAAAGACAGCCAATGGGTACTGAGCCCAAATAATAATAGCTATCGTGCTGTTTTGAATAAAGGTGGTTTAGAAGTTCTCCCCTGAAGCACAGCATGTGCATGGTGGCCTAAATTTTATCTGCTCTGACCCACAAATCTGGCAGTGAAAAGAAGCTACAGCAAAGTGTGAGAATGCATGTATCTGGGGAATGTTAAGCTATTTTCAAAAGAATGCTCTAAGATTTATTTGGATTTCCATGATATGTTACCTGTTCCAGTAATTGCTGATAATAAATTATTGAACTTCAAGGCCATTTGCCAGGGACAGTTGAAATCTCAGTAATGAAAATAACTATCTAGAAACTAACTAGATTGTGAGGAGGAAAAGTCAAACTGTTTTATAAAAATGTGGAATAAAAACACATAGTAGTTAATAATTTTTTTTTAAAAAATGAGGCACACCAAAATATATGAATTTGTATGTACAATCTAAGGAAAATACAGTAAAACAGTTCAGATAACTAGGATGCACATGAATTTAAATCACTGATCTTT
>NW_012155285.1:68631-71729 GCF_000956105.1 Propithecus coquereli
TCTCAAAAAGCATTCCATTTTAAAATTGCCAAAGCAAATCAATAACCAAATATTCAATTAGCAATATAATTTTTAAGAAGAACAAAAATAATTTTGAAGAAACTTGTCTATATCCTTTTCTTTGCTTTTTAAGTTCAAATTCTAGCCACTGAAATTGCATAGTTCAATATTAAAATGATGGCAGCAGTAAACTCCAGTGAATTTCATTAAGTTTTCCAGATACAACCCTATGAGTTTTCTGGAGAGTTACCTTTTTGTTTTGATGGTGACTCATTTATTTTTATTCAGAAATATATCTCTTTACCCTACAGTGATATAATAGGTATACTTTCAAAGTTTGTGTTGTTAGAGCTTACTTCAACAAATACCACATTTTAGATTTTTCTCTTATACAAAAATTGTCTCTTAATACATACTTCAACAGCAAAAAAAATTTTGAAAATTAGGGAAGTTATTGTTTTAAAATCTATCTATAATACATTATTCCTCAAATTGTAATTCTAATTATTTTTTAAAAGGCTAATAATTTCCCTTAGACCTTGTAAAAATATAGTGCATTAACATCGTGCCATAAATAAGAGAATCCAAAAGTGAAATAAATTTCAATAAAAAGTATGAGTGGCTAGTGAGAGGTGAGGACATGGGGGGGATAAAAGACTCAGCCAAACTCCGAGCATAAATATCCCACCAAAGAAGGATACGTTTCAAAGCTTTTTACTTTCCTTACTTAAAGAATCATTCTATTGGGGGTACTTCATATTTAGCATTTCTCCCTTTAAAGTGGCAAATTAGGATGAAACTTAAATGTTCAATAGTGAGAGTATATTTTAGTTATATAAGGGTTTCAATTATTGACAAGAAACACACATCTTAAATAAGTTATAAAAACTCTTCAGGAAGATATCTATTTCTACTCCTATTATACTGTCTCTGTAGGAAAAATTCTTACTGTATCTAATGAAAACCAACATTCAATTGCTACTTCTAATTCGGGATATAGTTTAGGAAACTTTTCTCCTTTGAACTTCTTTTTACATTTTCCAACTATGTGCAGGTAGAATATTTTTTAGAATTGTTATTAGTATGCTAAGCATATCTTATTCCAACAACATAGTACAAAGCAAAAACAAAATGACAAATACCAGTAAGGATGAAAAAGAAAACAAAAACAAAGGGTTGCCACATGTGATAAAACACTCTCAGTCGTGTTTTATGTGTGTTGTGGATTACAACATCAGTACAGATTGAGTGATAAACATGGAACTTCAAAATATACATTGTTGGATTTTAAGCAACTAATAGCATTTAGACACACCATTGGTCTAATGCTCATCTTCAGGTTGTAGAAGATTTATTACCCACAGTAAGAAAATATACTTACAATTGTGGTTTGGGTTAATGTTCCTTAGTACCTCAATTTATTGTGAAATAATTACCTATCAATAGTATTTCAAGATCTGAAACGAATCTGAGGTATTATTACAATGAAAAAAATCTCTCATTTAAAACTACAGATGAAGTCACGTAACTCTGATAGCAAATGATTTGCATTTAAAAACATGCGCGCGCGTGTGTGTGTTGTATATGTATGTGCATATATATTACACACAGCATGCAGCACACAGGAAACATTAGTGAAAGTTCCAAATTGGAAAATATTACGAAGAGTTGACTCCTATTGGCTAGAAGCTAGAAAATATCACGGCCAAACTGGAAGCTTGAGACTAACAGTTTATTTTTTTTAATTTCAAAATTAGCTGAAGTAACAAACACACAAGCATATATTAGACTTCGAACAAGGATAATAGCAAATATATGTTTGTAGGATATAAAGATGGAAGGGAAATTTAGAGTTTATGCTTTTAGTTGCTTAAAACCAAACAGTGTACAATTCAAAGTTCTAAAGCCATATTTGCACAGACATTCTAATTATTAGCTCGCTTTATCTCTGCTGGCTCAGCGTGGTTCTCAGCTTTTTAATCACTTCTGTACTGGCACAGCTAATGTGCCTACAAGTTGTCTAGAATTTTAATATTGCTAAATTTAGTGATGCAAGTTGTGATTAAATTGTGAAAACTTGTTTAATGCAAACCCTGATTGAAAAGAATACATGCTTATTTAAGGAAAATGTACAACTTTGCAAAAATTATATAGCGCTATATATAGTCCCACATTTAACAGCTTTACCAACCTGCAAAAAAGTTGGTTCTTGTAGAAAACTGCCAGGCTATGTAGTCTGAAATCTGGAGTCGTAATACCAGAGAGCTGTCAGTCAGCCATCCATCCATCTAATTGGCTTCTTACCATCTTTCCATCATGTTTTTTTTATAACTGGTCGCCTCTGGCTAAAATGCAAATCATGAGGAAGAGCCGTCTAGAAAAAGCTGCTGCTTTCTTAATTATCTGTCAGAGTATGGACCAGTGGACCCGGGGCCGCACTGTAGAGTTATGCTAAGCAGCAAGGCATCATGGGAATTGGAGTGACAGCTCATTTTCCTCCTGTGTTTTCTGTGTTCGAATGACAATGCAGAAATATGGGTTTTCCCACACTTTCTCTGAACACCTGGGCTATTGCTCAGGGGAGCACAAAGCCAAAACTGTCACATTTCCAGACATGGTCTTATTGCTGTCACTATGACAGGATTGTTGACAAATGCCAGCAGTCATCTCGGCATCTTGGGAAATGTCTGCCATGATTGTGTCAACAGCCTGACAGAAATTGTTAATGTTTAAACTTCTTCCACTGACAGAATCCTGTCTTGCTGACAATATTTGTCATATGAAACTCAATCTTTGTCAAACTTGCTTAAAAATTAACACTTTCTCAATTTCTTTTTTTTCCTAGTTTACTGCCTAGCAGTGTGAAATTTTAGCAATGAGATTTCAACAAGGTAACGTAACACAGTAATTTAGGTACACGTTCTATCCAAATTCTCCAACCCATTATAACTTATGGCCACCTTGTCCTTTTGACCTTTGCTATCAGAAGAATTAAGCACATATATGATATATACATAAATTATATATATGTATATGCCTTAGCATTTAAATTTATGAATTATTCAAGAGGTACAAAATACTATTTTCTCAGTAGACAG
>NW_012155285.1:72610-74701 GCF_000956105.1 Propithecus coquereli
AGTAGACTGTAATGTTTTATACCAAATTTGTTATGCAATAAACTAAATACAGGCATACCTCAGAGATATTGTGAGTTCAATTCCAGACCACCTCAATAAAGCTAATATTGCAATAAAGAAAATATACCATAAAGTGAGTCACACAAATTTTTTGGTTTCCCAGTTCCTATAAAAGTTATGTTTATACCACATTGTAGATTATTAAGTATGAAATAGCATTATGTCTAAAGAACAATGTACATACTTTACTTTAAAAACACTTTATTGTTAAAAAATGCTAGCAATCATCTGAGTCTTCAGTGAGTCATAACCTTTCTGCTGGTGAAGGATCTTGCCTCAACGTTAATTTCTGCTGATTGACCAGGGTGGTGGCTGCTAAAAGTTGGGGTGGTTTTGGCAATTTCTTAAAATGAGATATCAATGATGTTTTCCTCATGGGTTAACTCTTCTTTTCATGAAAAATTTATGTGTAGCTTGCCATGCTATTTGACAACATCTTACCCACAGTAGAACTTCTTTCAAAATTGGAATCAATTTTCTCAAACCTTACTACTGCTTAATCAACTAAGTTTATAGAATATTCTAAATCTTTGCTGTGATTTCAACAATGTTCACAGCATCTTCATCAGGAGTAGATTCCATCTCAAGAAGCTACTTTCTTTATTCATCCATAAAAAGCAACTCCATATTCATTAGTTTTATCATCAGATTGCATCAATTCAGTCAGATCTTCATTTCTAATTAGAGGACAATTAGAAGGCTCTGCTTCTAATTCTAGTTCTCTTGCTGTTTCCATTACACCTGTAGTTACTTCCTCCACTGAAGTCTTGAACACCTCAAAGTCATTCATGAGTATTGGAATCAACCTCTTCTAAATGCCTGTTAATGTTGATATTTTGATCTCTTCCTATGAGTCAAAAATGTTCTGAATGGCATCTAGAATAGATGAATAGTGAATACTTTTCAGAAGGTTTTCAGTTTACTTTGCCCAGATCCATCAGAAGAATCACTGTCTATGACAGCTATAGACTTAGGAAATTGATTTCTTAAATAATAAAACTTGAAAGTTGAAATTACTCCTTGATCCATGGGCTGCACAATGGATATTGCGTCAGCAGGCATAAAAACAATATTGATCTCCTTGTACATCTTTATCAGAGCCCTTACATGACCAGGTATATTGTCATTGAGCAATGATATTTTTTTAAAATATCTTATTTTTGAGCAGTAGGTCTTGACAACAGGCTTAAAATATTCAGTAAACCATGCTGTAAACAGATGTGCTGTCATCCAGTTTTTGTTGTTCCATTTATAGAATACAGGCAAAGTAGATTTATTAACATTCTTAAGGGCCCTAGGATTTCCAGAAATGGTAAATGAACATTGGTTTCAACTTAAAGTCACCAGCTACATTAGCCCCCATAAAAGAATCAACCTGTCCTTTAAAGCATGAAACCCAGACATTGACTTTTCCTCATTAGCTGTACAAGTCCTAGATGGCATCTTCTTCCAATATTAATAGAAGGCTCTTTTTTCTACACTGAGAATCTATTATTTAGTATAGCACCTTCATGAACTATCTTAGCTAGATCTTCTGGATAACTTGCTGCAGATGGTACATCAGCAATTGCTGCTTCACCTTGCACTTTTATATTATTGAGATGATCTCTTTCCTTAAATCTCATGAACCAACCTCTGCTAGCTTCAAAACCTTTCTTAGCCTTCATAGAATTGAAGACAGCTAAGGTATTGCTAGATTAGACTTTGGCTGAAGGGAATGTTGTGGCTATTTTAATCTCCTATCCAGACCACTCAAGCTTTCTCCATATTAGCAATAAGGCTGTTTTGTTTTCTTATCATTCATGTGTTCACCGGAGTACTACTTTTAATTTCCTTCAAGAAGTTTACCTTTGCATTCATAATTTGGCTAATTATTTGACACAAGCAGCTTAGTTTCCAGCCTGTCTTGGCTTTTGACATACCTTCTCACTAAGCTTAATCATTTCTAGTTTTTGATTTAAAGTGAGATATATGCAACACTTCCTTTCACTTGGACACTTAGAAGTCATGGTAGGGTTATTAATTGGCTTA
>NW_012155285.1:76516-82288 GCF_000956105.1 Propithecus coquereli
CTCTCTCTCTAAAAATGTATATACGTGTGTATGTGTCACACATATATCTTCTGTTTCTCAGGAGAGCTGAAGATAATACAACATCTTAACCTAATTTCTAAGTAAATCATGACTAAATGTTCCTCAAGGCTGGGCCACGCAGGCTGTCTTAATCTCATGGAACTGTACACACAGCATCTTCCTCTGGCTCGATGTGGAAAGTGTAGCATCACTCCCTCCTGTTGATCACAGACTCAGCCAGACTTTTTAAGAAGTGTGTTACCTCAAGAACATACAGCCAAAAGATACATCTACAGAGGTTGATACAAGTTGCCATATTTCTACATATTAGTTAAGTCTCTGTTGTTCTACTTTGTTCCTTTGTGAGAATTCAATATAATTCAATTAAATTCAAATCCATAATTATGCATGGAGCATCTATTTTGCTTTAGGTTAAGTGGCTTGGAGGATTCAAAGATACATAAACCTTGATCACTGAGATTGGAATGATGCATTTGCAAGCCAAAGAAGTCCCCAGATTGCTGACAAAAACAAAAACAAAAACAAAAACAAAAACAAAAAAACAGAAGCTAGAGGAGGGAAGGAAGGATTCATCCCTGCAGGGTTTAGAGGAAGCATGGCCCAGCCAACACCTTGATTTCGGACATCTAGCCTCCAGAACTGTGAGACAATAATTATTTGTTGTTTTAAGCTACCCAGCTTTTAGTACTTCATTACAGCATCCTGAGGAAACTAATACAGGAGGCATTAAAGTATAGGAATAATAGTCGTAATCATCACATTCTGTCATGTTTGTTTCCTCACCTGCATAATGAGAATTTCTCACCATCAGACTGACCCTAAGACTTACACTGGAGGATGCTTTCGATACGCAGCCAGTGCTGAATAAGTATTTCAAATATCCTCATCATATATTCTGATGTCATAACTACACCCAGAGTGGCATCCAAAGCTACTATGGGTATTTAACAGAATCCTGGCTTTCTTCAGATTATGCTTGTGAGTATCCAAAAAACATAGTGGCCAAAATTGAAAATTTTTTCAACTTGCTCATGATTTTCCAAATAATAAGGTATGAAAAAATTTCCCTAAAAACCTTAAGCTTTGAAAATTGCAAGTTTGGAGACACATTGTGACTATATTATTTTCCAAACTTAAAACAAGTGCATATGTTTATGAAGTACGAGTGAAACTGTGAATGCAATGGGGCTGGATACCTGAAATCAGGACTCATAAGCACTCGTGGGGTGCATGGCACTGCATAGATGGACCTGTGACCTTGAAATCAGTGGTTATCACCCACATATTCAGAAAAAAAAACATTCATTCTCTGTATATACTACAAATTTTGAGAAACCAAAAAGCTCACCTTGTATCATCTAGGTAAGGTTTTATTCCAAGCAGATCAATGAGGCTATGTTGCCATAGGACAGCTACAGAATATATGTTCACATATTGTTTTGTCAATGAATTTTATTTTTCTCCCACTTTTCAATTACTATATAATGGACTGAATAGAAAAATCACTTTTTAAAAAAATATATAAATCAACTTTTCATTTTTTAAAAGTGTCTACCTAAGGAACAAACCTATACGAGGTCAGTGGGGAGAATTAAACATCCTTTTTTTGTTTTTATAACAGCCTCTGAAAGAAAGAAGTTTGTAAACACAGAATATTGTTTGATATAGGCGAAGCCAAACTCTATGGGAAATGACAGAAATGAGGTCAAGAGGATTCTATGCAAAGTAAGACCCTAAACTTTCTCCCAAACCTCATAGAAAAATCATGTAAATGTATAAAGTAATTTGATACCAATGTAAAGGAAAGAGGGAGAAAAAATCTAGTTCGTCTGAGAGGCCAAAATGAGGGCAAAAACACAAAACTACATTTAAAAAGTCTCTAGAAGGCAAATGAGATTTAGATTTCACTTTCATAATGGACATTGATAAATACCTTCACAGACTAATGTTATAATTAAAAGTGTTGCTGAATATAAGATAACTGTGTGATGAAGGGTTTGGAAAAGAGATGATGGACTGAGTTAATAAGCTGACAAGTGAGACTTAATAAATTATTATTCAGGTTTTTAGATAATTGGCATCACTTGGGAGTAGGGTAAAAAGGAATGATGTTGGAGAGAGATGAGCTACTATAGTAGAACACTTTTACGAATGATCCATTTAACACCAATTATCATGCTATTTTGCCATTACTCCTAGGTTTTGCTAAATATCTTGATATCCTTTGGGAAAATGTGTCACACACATGACAAAATGGGGTTAATTATAATAAATTCAAAAGAAAACACTTTTGAAGCCAAGCCTCACTTACTAAAGCTTATTTTAAATAAACCTAACAGTTTTTGGTTTTTGGTGAAACAAACTTTGGCAAAACATTCTATTTCTGAGAAAGTCTTATTTCCTTTTCGCTCTTCGAATATATACCCGAATGACAATTTAGATGTTAATTTTTAGTATACAATCCTCCTTATTCCAAAACGGATTTGATTTGGCTTCTGTGTAATGCTTCTATAGCTGATCCTTTTATCCAGGAGTAGTGCTCACAGGAATTTTATTCTAATAATTTATAATGGCCTATACACATTTAAATGCTCTGTGAACATCCTAGCTTTGGAGTTATCCCCTTCCCAAAAAGACAGGAGAATTTCAAAATTTTAAAATACAAGATGTCATTTTGATTCTTTCTTTATTATATTGACTCTCAAATAAACTAACTGTTCAGGGAATTCAACCTCAACTTTCTACCCAATAGTGAAGTTTGTGATACAATCTTATCAGCATGCACAAGGTCACAGGGACTGGGCACAAGCCAACAAATTGTTTCTGCACCTTCTTTTAAGTAAAATTTGAGGGAGCAAATCAACAATATTCTGCATAACACTGAAATTCCGAGTAGTCACTTTTGCCCTTGAACATACAACTCCAGATTTTAAGACATGACGGATCAGCATTCAAAGAGGCTTCAGGAAAGGAAACTGGAAATCACATCACCCGAAGAGGTTTAAAAATGTATCATATTCAATTCTTACCTCAACTAAATCGTACAATTCCTTAGAATAGGAGTATCTTTTGAGGTTAAGGAACTTGTTTGAGGTAAATTATTCTTGGGGCTGTGAACTTCATGGAAAAAGAGACTCCTTGACAGTCACTTTAGGATACTTCTTCACCCCACTCATTGGACAAATATCACCTGGTGTGGCCTGTTCAGCACAGATTGGGAAGTTATGTTAATTTTTACTCCATTAGATGAGCTTAGCCTCCCCTAAGTGACTCCAATCTCAGGAAAATGTCTCTCAGAGGGTTAGAACGGCTGGAACTCCCCACAGATTCTGGCATATAATAGATATTCAATAAGATTTACGAATTATGGAGATAGTGAAAGACCCAAAAAGGAAATTTTGAAACTCCATTATGGTGGGATGCTAGAGGAGGTTCCTTATTACATGTAAGTATTTTCTGTTTGAATGTCCACTAGGCAGCTTTTGTTGTTGCTGTTGATGTTTTTGAACTGATTTGCTCCTTCAAGTTAGGATTAGAAATTTTTTAAGAGAGAAATTATTGTCCTTTATGAACTCCTGGGCTTATAACAGAGTTCCATACATAGCAGTATCTAAATAAAACTTACAGGATCGTGATCGTGAGAACTAATGTTTGAGTACGTTCTATATACCAGGTTGATCCTGATAAGAATGGCATAATAAGGATGACAGGGATGGGGGCAAATTGCCTAAGTAACTGTGATAAGTATTGTTTTATTATAGATATAATAACCATTCAAACTGTGAGTGATGTGAGAGATGAGAATAATTTAGATTAAAAAAATGGATCTCCCTCACCCCACCCACTGCAATGTCAATTAACTAAATGATCATGGCGGGAGCAATGGAGGGAGAAGAGATAGGTAAAACCAGCGAGTTTCAACATCTTCTCTTCAAGCATCCAGATTCCCAGCCTTTCAAGCTTCTACATTTCTACAATGTTTTGACAACTTTCCAATGGTAACAGATTACCTTTATTTACCAGTGTAGATCTTCTCTCTTCATAGAAATTTTATACAGAAAGCATGGTTGATTTAACAGTTCAAAAAGGAAATAAAAAATTTTAAAAAGAACAAAGAGAAACTAATTAAAATGATGTGTATATGTAGCCAAGGGTAATGTCCCTTTAAAAGAATGCCTTTCAATTAAATTTATCAAAACTAGACTCTGCACTTTGACATGAAGGTTTTGGTGTAACACATGTTGGTCTGGACCCTTCATTACAGGAATAACTTTCAAATGTGCAGCAGATGGTAATCAAAATTGACTTGAGGCTTTTGAAGATACATGCTATGATTAACTAGACAGGGACTGCACAACTCAGAAATTAAGGCATGTCGGGGACTCTACAAGAGGAATCTGATGATAATTCGGAGTATTAAGATCAGGTGGTAACATAAGCCACTTCCAGAACAGCATGGAATGTGAGAAGATGTGTGGTGGGGTGATAGAAGTTGTTACCAAAGTCGTGCATGAATGGCACTTCCTGACTTCTCACGTTAACCCTGTGGCATATTAACATAAATCTAAAACAGGATAACATCTGAACGCGTACTTGTGACAGCTCCCAAACATTCGCATACGTGAAGGGCATTTGCAGCTTCTGAGTGTGTGTGCTGTGGGGAGGAGGACTCGGGTGAGCCCCACCCACGCTCCATATGGCTGCCGAAACCTCCTCCTTGTGATCACGTTGTGAATTAATGACAGGCATCAATCACTCAGTTCTTGCAGAGCTTCGACAGCAATGGTTGGTGGGTAGTTTATCTAATAATTATTCTTCCCACACTGAATGTCCTGAAGCATTTGGAAGAGTAAACAGGGTAGGACACTAGGGAGATGGAAATAAGTGGAGAATTTTCATTAGCATAATTCTTGTCTCCAACTCCTGAAATTTCAGCTGGGAAACCGTGAAACAAGAGCATTTTGGGTGTTATTATCATCATTATTAATTACACTCGCCTCCCTGAAAAGCGAAGAGAAAACGTTTGGCAATTTTCTTCTAGGCTATTATTTGAGACGTCAGAACTTTCTCAATTCTATTCTCTCCATTAGTTCATTTATTTCCTCCCATCCGCCAGCCCGGTTTGTGATAAAAGGATGCTGAGGTTCAACCCCAGGCTTTATGAACAAACTTTTGCGTAATAATCATAGGCATTTATTAAAGCCTTACTACATGCCATGAACTGTTCTAAATGCTTTGCAGTTACTAACTCATTTAATCCTCACACCAATCCTATGAATTAAGTGCCGATATTTTTATTCTCATTCCTGAGATAAGGAAAATGTAACCCAAAAAGACCAGAGACCATGCAGCTTTTAAGTTGACAGAGCTGGATAAAAGCAAATCCTAGATCTGAATCTTTTACCTACTATGCTCTCTGTAACTCCCCTAACATATTTTATCACCCTGCACTTGTCTCAAGAGGAATACTGGCTGCAAAGTTTCTGAAATCAATATTATTTACTGTCGTGCCAAGATTTACTGAACTCACAAGTGGGTACCAAAAAAGGTGCAGAATTGTGTTTGAGAACAAAAGGAAAGAGTGTACAGTGGTGTAAAGGAACATACTGAACTAGATCCGATTTCAAATCTTCCCCCAATTACTTGGGGAGACTTGAGCAACTCATTTCTCCTGTGCGGACCTCAGTTATATTTTGTCTATAAAGTGAGGGAGTTGACTGGATCATTTTTATGGGCACCTATAACAATTAT
>NW_012155285.1:83753-86101 GCF_000956105.1 Propithecus coquereli
TTTCTTCCAGATTCTTGTCTTTATTCAATATACTTGGGGTTCTGTGAAAAATGACATCCAGGTATGTGAGTTGTTACCTTAATTAGTGTTAGATTCTCTGTACCCAGATTTCATCAGATTATTTCCTTTTAACACAGGCACCTAATCTCCCATGGATAAGAGTGCAGAGGGAACATAATTTTGTTTACCCCTGGGACAAAGAGCCTTACTAAATGATTTTTCTTTGGCTTGGAAGGAATGCCATATAATGAACTCACTCCATACAGACCCCAGTAGATGAAAGAGAAAAATGAACAAGACTAGAGAAACAATGACTAAAATAAATAAATTAAAGCTGAATGAATGATATATATAGTTTTTCAAGGATAGATAATACTAACTCTGATGCCTTTCTTCCCCAGTGCCTAGCACTTCTGAAGTGGGCATTTTGTCCACATTATAGCCCAATGCAGATGCTGAGATGCACGGATAATACTGTCTGCATTACATAACATTTTAAATGCAGGTCTCAGCAGGCTCACAGCTTTTCAAATTCTGTGACAGATACTTAAGTTGACACTAGACTGCATGATAAACCTAAGAAAGTGACAGGAACTCTATTAATACCTGGATACAGAATTCATGAGGGAACACAGTAGGTCAGGAAGATATTCCTAAAGTAAGAAACTTTACCCAAGAATAGACTCGATTAATTTGATTTGCTCAAAACTGAAGGAAGAGTTCTAAAGAAGCAGAGAGAGGGTTGGACAGGAAAGAAGAATACGGCATTTTTGAGAAGTTGACTGAAGAAGGAATAAACTAGAAAAAAATAGTGATTCAATTTGTAAGTCTTAAGAGAGGAGCATCATTAAGGCAAGAGAGAGTGGGGCATAGATGAAGTCCGAGGTTATGAGAGTTGGGTGAGCAGCAGCATACACAGAAATGAGTAATTCTTGGCTGAATATGATTTGGCCAGAGCTGTGTTTAGAACCTGAAAGTTTTTCACTGCCTGCTAATGATATAACAATATTTATTTATTTTTCTCTCAATTTGGACATGTCAGTTTGTTTGCAATCATCATTGTGGATAACTCCCTTATATCATAAAGCTGTCATGGCATAAGGTAATAAATATAATTGAATATGGAATATATAAACTGCTAAAGGGATTTTGTAATCATCATGGCAAAAGTAAGTATTTATATGGATATTTGGCTCTGAAAATAAAGAGCCAGGGCAGATAGATTCTACACCAGTGAAGGAAAACAAATACCACAGCAAGACACGGCCAAGTGACCACTCTGTCCAAGTGACCCCTCGCCATTTTCCTGACCAGAGCTCTGAGCTCTCAGTGAGGAAGGCCCTGCCAAAAACATGTGTTCAGGTCCTGAGCATTACATTTTTGTTTATGTTGCTGTATTTTGTGAAGTCTTCCCTCAAACAATCTATCACAAACAGACACTAGAGAGATGGAAGCTTTTTAAAAAAGAATTAAAATTGGTTTATTGCTGTAGGCATCTTTTACTTTGTTATTCTACCTCTCTTAGTTTGGTGGTTTATATTTGGTGGTTGCTCAGTCAAAACTGTGACTAAAAATAATGATGAACCTAGGGAAAAAAAGCTATTCTCATATGACTTTAGTTCATGTTTTTGATGCTATACTTAATGACAACTTACTTTTTTATTGTAAACTCCTGGGAATGAAGGCAGCACATAATGGAGCTTGGTGATAACCAGTTTTTTCATTAGTGCCTTTGACACTGCTTTGAAGTTGGTTGTATTATTTCTATGTTAAAGAGAAACAGCAGCCATAGGCAGACTTAGTAAAGGCCATATAATAGTCACGTTGAGATGCGTGACCCGTTCTAATTTCAACACTGTGTCTGGAATCTAGGTTGTCAGATAGGAAGCATAGAGTCCTTTGGAATTCTTTAGTAGGCAATTGTTAAGTGGTGATTTAGCCAGTCTTTAGGTTGTTGTGCCCGTATGTTCTTAAGGGTTTCTCCCTGGGTCCAGAAACTCCCCACATTCTGAATTAATTCATCATTGACCTTGAAGTTGATAGTGAGCTTTATGGAAGAACCAATATTAAAAATTGGGTCCAGATGTAATTATATCTAGATGTACATGCTGTTCAATATTTACATAATATCATTTATATAAAATGAAAAAATATGTTCCTCATATGTACAGAAGTAGGTATACCATTCTTGGTAACCGTCCCTTTGAACATTTCTGTCTGTTTCTCTTCATATTGTATATACACTTCAAATTATTTATATTTTCCAACACTTTCCACCTTTCCACAGTATATGCCTCCAATCAACCTATAAAATCATAGGCTACCATAGGTATTTTTCTCATTTAAAA
>NW_012155285.1:87311-93873 GCF_000956105.1 Propithecus coquereli
TATTTTTGTTTTTGCATAATACATACCAAAGAAACTTTGGGGTTGGAATTAAGCATAAAAGCTTTGAAATACTGACACCTAATGGAACAGATATCACCCATTTTTAGTTCCAATTGTTTGAAGAAACTTGGTGGCAAGAGTGAGGTATGTGTGCTTAGAGAACAGAACCCATATCCATCTTCAATTCACAAGTACCTAAAATACGGTATAGGGGCAATAACATTTTGATGAAAAATGAATGAATGATTCAGGCCTGAATGAACTACAAATAAGAAATCAGTCTGAATAATAGGAGTTCCTTATAGGCATTGCTCAACAGAAGTTGGTTTTGGGGGTTTTTTGCACATTTTTGTTGTTTCATTTGCTTGCTTATTTGTTTAGCATAAAAATACAGTGATGACTTAAAATCCCTTGTTTCTGTACTTGCAAAATATGCATTTTACCAAAGATAAATTTCCCTGATAAATTTAGAGAGATGTAAATCTTCCTGTTTCCACATTTTAAAAACAGACAAAGATAATATGCGGGTAATATATAGGATATTTTTACAGGTACTTTCATATTTAAAAGGAAAGCAGAGAGAGCAACAATTGCAGCATTTTATCTTTCCAACTAACATAGACAGACCCCCCAAGATACAAAAAAAACTGATACAAGACATGAATCTCTAACACAAAGATATTCAGGGTTATCACCAAACTCTTTCTCATAACGGTGTCGTATGAACACTAAGAAATGTGAAACTTCAAAATATTGGTTGTATAACTCAGTACCTCACTGTGATTATGGATAAGTATTATGTGTATATATTTTCAAATATATTTTAGAAATGTATTTACATATGTTAATGCTTAATATTAGATGCTTTGCATAGAGAACATTGTTAAATACGGATTTTATCATTTGCAGCTGAAAATTTAACACATGTAGCCATTAATACATCCGGAGTCAAAATGCTACCCTTTAAGTGTTAGAAGCATCTATAACCAGGAAATCCAACCATTACATATGTCTGTATTGTCAATGCTAATTGGGGAGACCAGTCTAATTGTACCTCACACAGAAGGTGGTCCCTGATACTGCTAAGTTTCCACCATTTCATTTGCAAAGTCCATTAATACATATGGAATGAACTGATGGGTGTTGCATATCCACCACAAATTGATACTCTACATGTGGGATAATATTTAATTTAAGTAGTTCTACAGATTTGAGAGTGAGATAATGAGTGAGGAATTTGTTAGGGATGGAAAGAGTGACAGAAAGTATAAACATGGTAGAATAAAGGTGATAGGAAGGACATTAAACATAAACTTGATCTAATTCACAACTTTTCCTAGTTTAGGTAGTATCGCCAATTGATGGTTTTGGAGCAGAAACAAAGAAAGTGGTTTAAACAGTTAGTTTTCTTTTTGCCGTCTTTCCACCGTCTCATGGATAAGGCTGATTGGTACTTTCTGAAGACCATTCTGTACTACGTTAATTTTACTAACATAAGTAAGTAAAAATGAGATGGAGTGAAAATCTGTGAGCTTATTTAAATTGCTTTTAAAGAGGAAAAATAGATATATAAATGAAGAAAAATGGCAACTTATAATTAGCTTCTAATAATTGAATACCTACTTTGTGCCGAATATATAATATTTCTAACCCTTACAAGTACACAAATTAGGTATTATTATTCTTGAGTTTCAAATAAAGAAATTGAGATCAAAGAGGTGAAGATAGTATTATAATTTAGTAAGGGACTTAGCAAGGACTCAAATTTAACTATAAATCTACAGACCATGGTCTTTATACTCCAATACCCTCACCTATAATAAATACGTACTCTTATTTCCATTTGCATAAGAAGAAACCTGGGCATAAATAAAGTGACTGATTTGCTGAAAAATCACTTTGCAAGACAGAGGCAGAGCCCAGCTTTGAAAACAGGATGTCGGCCTCTAATAGTCATACACCGAACCATTACCCATTTGCTTCCATTGCAACTTAACCGATTACTTGTTTATATTTTAAGATTTGTTTCTACCTTATATGTACTACTATTCTAATCTTCTATAGGATTGTGGCATGAATAGAATACTAGAAGGCAGAACTTGGCTTAACTCATGTTTTTATAAAAACCTGTCTCACCTGTTCAGGTGCCCACCATTACCCAAACCAAAAACATTGGAATCTTCTTTGAGCCCTATTTTCCTATCACATCCATATCCAATTTGCCAGTAAATCCTGTTGATTCCCTTCAAAACATATGTCAGAATCCATCTATTAATACTATTTTTTACACTCTAGCCTGAGTCAAAATCATTTCTCATCCTGATTACAATAATAGCCTCCTAACGCTCAGCTTTCACCTTTTCCCTCCTACTGTCTATCCTCAATGCAGCAGGTAAAGGGATATATATATTTTATATTTAATTTTTTTGTAGAGACAGGGTCTTGCTACGTTGCCCAGGCTGGTCTGTGAACTCCTGGCCTTAAACAATCCTCCCCCTCAGCCTCCCAGGGAGCTGGGATTACAGGCAGAGGCCACCGGCCTAGCCAGGCATCACTTTTAAAGATACATCAAATCATGCCACAGCTCTGCTTAAACCCTCTCAGTGCTCCTCGTATCACTCTGTAATTTCTTGCACTAGTCTGTAACATAATACTTCTCATAATGTCTTTCTTTTACCTCTGCAATGTCATCTTCTCCTGTTCCTTTTCTCCTCCCTCACATCCCTCCTCCACACTGCCTCCTTGCTGTCTTTCCGACATTCCAGCAGATACCCAGCTTCCTTAACTTATTTGCACTGGCTGCTCCTTTTACTGGCAAGATTCTGCCTGGCTAACACCTTCATCTGCTTCAGGTATTTGTCTGATGTCCTCTTCTAGGCGAGGCCCAACCTAACCGTCCTATTTAAAACTGTACCCCTGCCCTCTTTCTGCAACCCTGATCCTCCTTCCTGTAGTCTACTTCCTTATTTTTCCACATTACTCACCTGAATCTAGCATACTATTTGGTTTACTCATGGATCATATCCGTTGTGCACTTTCAGTCTTCCCTAAACAGAATGAAAGTTTAGTAATATGAGGTATTGTTCTTGGTTTTGTCCACTTACGTACCCTATGTGACTCTAACCATGCCTGCACACAGAACGTGCTCGTAAGTAGTCTGACTCCATTTTTTCACGCTTGGCAGCTGATAGATTTTAAGCCTCATCGATCCTCCTTCCCCTTGTGCTCCACATCTGGGCAAGATGCTAAGAAAGCCACGTGTTCCCTCTTTGACATCAGTGGAAAATTCAAATCACGCTCGCCCCTGCACGTGCGTGGGAACACACACACAGATGTCAACCCCCAAACACAATTTAAAACCCTAGCCTCTCCTTTTATGGATGTCTCAAGCCAATAAATTTCAAATGTGCTTGAGATGCCTTTTCCTGCTCTCCTCATAGACCTCAATTATGTAATTAATAAACCTTTGAGTATGGTGTTGGGTGTGTGTGTATGTATGTGTGTGTGTGTGTGTGTGTGTGTGTGTGTAGCGTTAGTCTCCCCACCCAAACCATATTTTGCGTGAGGGTCCCTCTTGCCTTTGCAGAGTGGCCACAACATTACTATAAAATATGTTCGTTAAAAGTTCTTAAGAAGCAGGCAAAAACTACATCACAGACTCTGTGTTGACAGGTACTAAGAGTAGGTCCAGATTGACGAAAAGATTTTGGTCTTTCTGCACATGAGAGAGACCAGCCAATCTCCAGAGGAAAGAGGATGAAACCTTTGAGTCCTCTAGATCTTAAGCAGGAAGAAAACAGATTCAGATGACAGTAGCCAAGTCTGAGAGGATGGCATTTGTTTGCAGCCTAGCCTTACATAGAAAAGGCTGGAGTGACTCTGCTCATAGACCTCCTTCTTGTTACATGCAGAAGGATCGCTCTTCTAGGCCAGCAGAAACTCGTGAATCTCAGATTAGACAATATGGACTCAGAAGACACATGATACCATACCCTTAGGCACAGACAGCATAAATTCATCACGTACCGCAGACTCAAGCTCCCTCAAGTAAAGACTGATTGAGAGCTCAGGAACTACAGTTGCCAGATTAAGAGTGTTACACGAATGGATGGTAATATGAGGAGGAGAACCTAGCAATAAATAACAGTGAATTTTTTATAAAAGCACGGAGTGGGGGGTTCCATTAGTAATAGGGATTTCTACTATGGTAACATTAAATTTAAAGGCCTAGTACTATAAGCTGTGCAGATATTTTGACTTACTTAGTTGATGCTCTTGTATTTGCTTAAAATAAAGAGGTTAAGCATTGGATACTAAACTAGGAGACAAGCTTTAACTGGCAATTTTTCTGCTACATGTGCCATACTGTTGAAATAATCTACGTAGATCAGGTTCTAATATTTTTATAACTCTACACAAAGGGAAAAAAAAACAGGAATTAATCTCAACTCTTACACTCCGTACTCCAATTACTCTATGTCTACGGAGTATTTTTCCTATGGGAATGCTGCCACCATAACTATTTCTTTGGTTAATTAATTAATTTTTCACTGACAAATAAAAATTTCATGTATTTATTGTGTACAACATGCTGTTTTGAAATGTGTATACATTGTGGAATGGCTAAATTGAGCTAATTAATGTATGCATTACCTCACATACTTATCATTTTTTTTTGTGGTAAGAACAATTAAACTCTATTTTAGTAATTTCCCTAGAATACAATACATTGTCATTAATTATACTCAACATGTTGTACAACAGATTTCTTGAACTTATTCCTCCTGCCTAACTGAAATTTTGAATCCTTTGCCCAATATCTCCCCAATCCTTCCTCCCTCCAGCCTCTGGCCATCACAGTTCTGTTCTCTACTTCTGTGAGTCCAGCTTTTTAGATTTCACATGTAAGTGAGATCGTGCCTGTCTTTCTGTGCCTGGCTTATTTCATTTCACTTAACATAATGTCCTCCAGATCTATGTATGTTGTTGCAAATGAAATTATTCCCTTTTTTTTTTAAGCTGAATAGTAATCCATTGTGTATATTTATTATACCACATTTTCTTTATCCATTCATTTGTTGCTGGACACTTAGGTTGATTCTATATCTTGGCTATTGTGAATAATGCTGAAATGAACATGGGAGGGCAGTATCTCTTCAACATACTGATTTCATTTTCATTAGGTATATAGCAAGTAGTAGGATTGCTAGATCATATGATAGTTCTAGTTTTAATTCTTTGGTGAACCTTTATATTGTTTTCCAAAACAGCTATACTAATCCATGTTTCCACCAACAGTGTGCAGGGGTTCCCTTTTCTCCACATACTCTCCAAGCCATATCTTTGTTCTTTTTGACAACAGCCATTCTAACAGGTGTGAAGTGATGTGTTATTGTGATTTTAATTTGCATCTCTCTGATAGTGATTTTAAGCATTTTTTCACATATCTGCTGTCTATTTGTATGTCTCCTTTTGAGAATTGTCTATTCATGTCCTTTGCCCATTTTTAAAATTGGGTAATTTCTTTTCTTACCACTGAGTTATTTGAATTCCTTATATAACTTGAATATTAACCCCTTATCAGATGTATAGTTTGCAAATATTTTCTCTCCTTCTGTAGGTTTTATCTTCACTCTGTCAATCTTTTTCTTGCTGTCAGAAGCTTTTTAGCTGGATATAATCCCACTATCTATTTTTGCTTTGATTTCCTATACATTTGGGTTCATATCTAAAATGTCACCTCCAAGACTAATGTCATAGAGCTTTTTTCCTATGTTTTCTTCTTGTAGTTTTACTGTTCCAAGTCTTACATTTAAATCTTTAATTTATTTTGAGTTCATTTCTGCATATGGTGTGAGAAGAGGCTTTAATGTCTTTCTTCTGCATGTGGATATCCAATTTTCCCAGCATCATTTATTGATGAGACTGTCCTTTCCCTATTGCGTGTCCTTGAAACATTTGTTCAAAAATCAATCGATCATAAATAGGTGGATTTACTTCTGTGCTCTCAATTTTTGCTTCATTTGTCTAGATGTCTGTTTTTATGCCAGTATCATGCTGTTTTGATTACTATAGCTTTGCAGTATGTTTTGAAGTGAGGTAGTGTAATGACTCCAGCTTTGTTCTTTTTTTACAAGATTGCTTTGACTATTTAGGGTCCTTTGTGGTTCCATATGAATTTTAGGATTTTTTTCTATTTCTATGAAAAATGTCATTAAAATTTTGATAGAAAATGCAATGAATTGCATTGGTTTGGGTAGTACGGACATTTAAAAAATATTAATTCTTTCAATCCATGAACATGGGAATATATTTCCATTTATTTGTGTTTTCAACCATTTTGTTCATCAATGTTATATAGTTTTCAGTGTATACAGGACTTTTACCTCCTTGGTTAAGTTTATTTTTAAGTATGTTTTTTCATAGCTATTGTATTAATAAACAGGATTTTTACAATTTCTTTTTCAAACAGTTAATTATTGAAACACTACGGATTTTTGTATGTTGATTTTATATATTGCAACTTTACTGAATTCATTTATTATTTCTAACAGTTTTTGGG
>NW_012155285.1:94336-98275 GCF_000956105.1 Propithecus coquereli
AAAGAAAAGAAAATTTGTTTTGCACAGAGTGTTTACTTATAAACAATGCCTTTAGATTCCCAGCTAGGCAGGGGTCTAGGAAAATCAGTATTTTCCTAAATTGGTAGGAACTCTCTTTAAAAAAAATTTTAGATACCTAAAAAAATCCACCTATGTCAATCAAAAATCACATACAAAGCATTCATAGCCCTGTCTTTTTTTCGTTCAGGCAGGTGGGAGAGTAGGAGGGGATGGGTAAATTCACACCTAATGGGTGCAGTGTGCACTGTCTGGGGGACGAGCATGCTTGTAGCTCTGACTCAGGCGGTGCAAAAGCAATATATGTAACCAAAGCGTTTGTACCTCTGTAATATTCTGAAATAAAAATAAATATTCATAGCAGCAATATTTGGCATAGCCATACACATTAAAAACTCAATTTTTCTTCAAAATTAAAATAAATAAGTGGTGGTGTATTCATAATATGAGATTTTGAATGAACAACTTATTCCTCTATACAACTATATGGATGGATCTCACAAATATGATTTTGGATGAAAGGAGTCCGACTCCAAATATTGTATATTGCACAATTCTCCTGAGATGAAGTTCAAAAACCACCAAGCTAATCTATAGCAATTGAAATCAACTAATGTCTACCTTTTTAAAAGGCAGAAGGGGTAATGACTAGGATGCTGATAATTTCCTATTTTGGATCTGGGTGCTAGTTACATGGGTTCATTCACCAAAGTGTACACATGGGATTTATGAATTTTGTAATATTCAATACTACAAAAACAATTAACAACAATAGCAAAACCACATATTTACTTCTGGTAAATTAACTGCAAGATAAAATAACTCTTTCAAATACCTCTACCATACACATATCTTTCTTTGGGCCCTCTACCTTTTGTATTTTGTAGGTTGGCACGTGCTCATCTTACTCTTTTCATATGCGGCAATCATCCTTTCTTACAGCAAATCTGTGCTCATACTATTATATGTAGATAGGTCTGACAGCTTTAGTAACAATAATCAATTTTCTCTTACTTGTCTCTCTTGTTCCCTCTCTCTTTCTTATTCCCCCCAACTCTCTCTCTCACACACAAACACACACACAAACACAATATAGCATTGTAACATTTTTAGATATTTGAAATTTAAAGAACGAAAATGATTTTCTTAATGTCTTTTATCAATTTATAATCCTTGCATACATATGAAAATAGCAGCATGTACTACATGATACCTAGTTTAGGAAGTTAAAATTTGTAACCAATTTCAGAATAATACTTTTTTGCTGGTACTATAAAATTACTTTAAGATCAATCTAAGATATCCCTTTCTTATTGCCCAGGTAAAGCCAGGAGGGGAAAAGGTGAGTACCATGTTAAAAATATGGTAGCAAGAAGGGTAGTGGAGAAAGGATGGAAGAAGGGTTTCACACTGACAGATGATTTTGTGTCTCCAAAATTATTCTAATGCCATTTAATTTTTATTCGGGGTGAAGATTCGGGTCAGCTGTTCATTATTCCAATATGGCTTTTGCTTTTAGGCTACTATTATTAACTCCTTTATTCAGATGTTATTCAAATGAGTCTCTCTATTAAAAGAAGAGAAGTGATGCAGGCAAAACATATTGTTAGTAAATCCTCCCCAGTTTGGCAACATGTTAATGATAGATCTGGCATTCTCGGTGTCAAAAACTCTATCGGCATCTGTTACAACAGAATCAAGATAAAACAAGAGAAATGAAAACAAGTGGAGGCAGGGAGAAGCGGGTGATATAAAATGTTTGAAATGCTTTGTAGATTATTTTCCCCTAAAGACTCTCTCACCTTTCATCAAATTGATCAAGAATTTGGTAGCCTACCGTGTAGGTAACTCTCCTGCAGAAATACACATGGGTAAACATGTAGCAGTATGGGAGAACTGGAGACAGACAGGTGCTGTTGTAAAGTATCTGCAAAGTGTCTTTGATGGACTCCTATTTCTGTGACTATCTTGCCTCCATTTATATTTTCTCCACCAGGCATATGCTGTCCTCTTCCACACCTAGACGTCAAAGAGGGTCAGCAGAGTGACTTGGGCATTAAATAGGACTCAAAGAGCTACACCTTTGCTTCCCCCATTAAAGTTCACCTACCCTAAACACGTTCTGGAAAAGCCTTGTTCTGTAAGGTATTGCATTTATCAGGCAGTCTGACTTCACTGAAGCAACTCTTCATTAACAACTCATCCCAGTTAAGAAATTAATAGTAGTATAGATTAATGATGATGACCACAAGCTCTCTAATTAGACTGTCTGGGTTCAATTCCTTCTCTTAGCTGGGGGACCTTGAGCAAGTTTCTTGAACTCTTTCCTCAGCTTCCTCACCTGCAAAATGGGTGATAACAATAGTGCCTACCAGTAGGGCTTTATAAAAAATTCAATGAATCAAAATATGTAAATTGCTTTGGATGGCGTCTGGCAGATAATAAGCACTATTTCATTATTAACTGTTACTATTGTTTGTTAATAACATCCAAAGGAAATTTACGTTTAAATAGGAATTCTTGAAGGTGCCAATAATCTATGTCTAAAGAAAGACTTTCTAAATGGGAAATCACCAGACAGCATATGAGGCATTTTAAACAAAAAATGTGCACAGACACTTTAAGAAATCTCAAAATATGTCCTCCCCCTAATGTGTGATAAGTGCTATGTTACAGATAATTGAGGCCCAGCAAAAGTAATAGTCAGACTAAAAACAGAGTTACTGAAAGATGGTGATGGAGGTCGTTTGATTGATGTAGGATGTGCAGTATGAGGGATCTGGAACTCAGGACTTCTGATGAGAGTGCGCAGCCAAGAAGCTTCAACGAGCCAAACATCTCCATTCTAGATTCTCAGTTCTACTTATCTGTCGATGTCTTTCTTCAGCTTTGACATAATATATTCTGGTGCCTCTGAGACACTGCTCTTTCTCTATTCCAATGGAAGGTTCAAGCACAGTATGACCAAAATTATCCTTTTTCACAAGGGCAAGCGATTCAGGGGAAAGAACAATTTAAGGTCCGCATACATGAGGACTGGATCGGGTAATTTAGGAAAATATTTCACATTGATTTATAATTTAAATGTGTGTATGTGAGTGTCTGTGCACACACATACATGTTATAATATATATAACATATATTATATATACATATATACACTTCTTAGAGTTTGCACTGTTTTATTTTTTCAATCTTAAATTCAAGTTGAAACTTCAGTCACATAGAATTACAGAATGTAGTAACAAGTTCTGTTTCTTCATCTTTAAAATCATTGTGCTAACATTGCTTATTTTAATCTATTGTTCATGTACGGGAGTATTTTGCGTTGCTGGGGTCAGAGACAGGGACCACACTGGAAACAAGCTCGGATGATTCTGAAGTGTTATGAGCCTACTTTTGAAATGAAAGTGTGGGGCTGAGTTAAAGCGTGTTACCGGCTGACTGTATAAATGGTATTTTTCTAAATTAATTTTCATGTAAAATAAAGTGTTTATTAAAAGGCAAGTTAAAATGGGATAGACAGAAGCTTCAATATAATTAGAAACATAACAGGATCTGTAGCAATTGTTTAGAAAGTAGACTCACAAAAAATTTTCCCAGTAGGGATATTTTATCACTGGCATTGTTTAGAATCACCGGTGCATGGTGATAACAGCAAGCAGGTTGGATTTTGTTGTTTTTAAAATTGTTTTTAAATAATCTGCAGTCAATGCACCTTTTTTATTGACTGCATCTGTTTCAGCCATTACCACCACCAGACACTTGGCACTCTGCTCCTTCCTACTCCCACTTCATGTCTCTCTCTCTTCCTGCTTAATCCATTTGCCTAAGTAAATTTTAGATTGTTCCCACTATAACTAACTGCTGCTAATTCTTCCTATCACTACCACTTCTTATGAAACTTTTCCTTAGACTCGA
>NW_012155285.1:111760-114899 GCF_000956105.1 Propithecus coquereli
GATAAACGTCCAGCAAGGTTATTACGAGAAATAAACAGACTAAATGAAAAGGGCCTAAGATAATACTAAGCCTAGCGATGCTCAATAAATGCTTATCCTTTTTTAGAAAGCTTTTGAGCATGGAAGAGACATTAAATCTCTCATAGCTAATTTTTTCTCTTTTAATGAGAACATCGAGCTGTATAAAGGATTATTATATTTTTAACAATTTTGTGCTCTGGAGAACCAGAATTATTCAGTAGGATTGTAAGTATTAATTGTGGCATAACTAAAAGGAAAATATAATTTTCATCAAGGCTTTTCATATCTTCCTGAAGACAGTCTATGTTAAGAGAAAAGACTGTTGAATATCTTTCTTTCACAAGAATGTAGAGACCACTTCCCTAGCCTTAGTGATATAGTTTAAGGAAAGAGAAAAATACGTTGATCTTTTTTATGGTTCTTCAGCTTCTACCCTAACATTCCGGGGCCTTCCCTGGGTGAACAGTGTCAGTCCCGTATGCTCTTGTGACCATGAGCTGAGAGGAGTTACAGCAGTGGTCGAGAACAAGGACGATTCTCACGTCAATATTAGCTGCGCACAGAAAAGTTCCAATGCTGCTCCCTACCCAACTCTAATAATTAGCCATGAATTCAACATGTATATTTGTGTGCCACTTTACAAAAAAAGAGACGCTCTACTTCAGGAGTTTATGAATAACAAATCTTAATAAGTAGAGCAGACAGTAAGATTTAAAATTTAGAAGAAAATATTGTGAACTACAGAAATAATATGGTATGGTTATAGAGTGTTTTTAAAATTTCAGACTCTTTATATCTACCGACTTTATTTTCACACGTTTACATGAGAATGTGTGTTATCTCCACCTCATAAATGAAACTTCAAACTTGAAGGTTAAATGATTTGCCCGTCATTGGTTTGCTACTGGTGAGATTTTCACTTGCAGCTTCAAACCTCCTTCCAAACCATTGCTCTTTTTACCCTCCTGGGAACTTAACATGTAACTGATAAAAATTGACCATTTCCATTAACTTAGTGATTTGGGTAATTGTTCTTTCCCCCAATTCTTTCCAGTTTTCACATATAATTTGGTGTATTTTTGTTGTTGTTTGCAGAATTAAAGCATAAAACAGCTAAATAGATCAAACGTGTATGTTTTTAATTTCAGTAAAAAAAAAATTAACGACAACAAAATATCTCGGTTCTATGCCTCAGACCTTGTTTACGAAGTTTCTACAAGGAGAGAATTTTTATGGTCAAATTATAAAACCCTGAAAATAGGACTTTATAATGGAAATGCTGATACATCCGTAACTATAGTATTGCAATTGCATCACTATAAGAAAATTGGTTTAGATAATATATCCTTCTGGAATGAATGCCATTCTAAATGATTGTGCATCTCCATAAATCTAAGCTAACTCAGTAATTCAAAATTACTAAGATTTAAGTTTAGTATCAATAAGCAATAAACTTATGGCTACTGCTATAATAACTGTCTCTACTCCCTTATTCCCAGCAGGTGGTCTGCTCCATGCTGGTAGCAGACTGAATGAAAGCAGGCGACACTTTGAAACTAATTCTTGAAGTTGATGGAAGACTCCAGAGCCATTTCAACTGGTGAAATAGTGTTGTGTTTTGTAGTGTTGTGTTTTTTTTTCTTTTTAAATTAAATGCTCAGACACTTGACCTTTCTGACAAACGAAGGGCAAACACAGCTTTACTCTCATTTCACGTCACAATTATGACTTTCTAGATATTTAAAAATGTCTTGAGCAGATTGTTTATGGTTTGTAAGCCATTATTAGCACACTACCCCTTATTAATAATGTGAAATAACTCATTTGTCTTTGAATGGGTTTTTTTGAGTCAAAAAACTTAGAAAGAGCTTTATTTAGTCGGTCCGTGTTTGACTCTGGATAAGCAATCCAAGAAATCTTGCTCTGTTATTACTAATGTCTTTATCAAACCATCATATAATTTGTTTAAAATATATGTTCAGGGTATCACAAATTAAAACGTTCAGTTTTCAATGAAGGGGGGTCATAGCGCGGGTTCACGTTGTAACACATGCGACCTACTACCCATATTCAAGCTGTTTATACCTTGGCTCCCTGGAGCAATAAATTATTTCTTCTTTCCTGTGAAGATACCTTCATTTACATTTGTTCTTCGAGAATCAGTTTCTTTTCAAAGTGAACTTTTCAGAGAAATTATATATAAGTTATGTACATTAACTTTCTATGATTCATCTATATTATTGGATGTAGCTGGAGTTAATTCATTTTCATTTTTAATTTGCCATTATTTGAATATACCATGATTTATTCACCCTCCCCTGTGAACAGTTGTATATGCTACTACAAACAACATTGTTATGATGATTCTTACATGTCTCCTGAAAGATAACATGGTTTACTACATTGTATCCAGACAAGACAGAAAGAATTGCACAGAATTAGAAGATTCTGGACTAGTAGATGGATGTTTTGTTGAAATGATATTAATATTTTGAGATGTTTCCTTTGCGAAGGGAAGGAGGTTGTTGTACATGTGAGACAAAAATTTAAATGAATGTTTGGTGACCAAAAGAGTTGATTGTGTTTGAGAGTGGCTAGCTGTTTGACAGCCCATTTTTCTCTTTTTCTGAGCATGACTGGACTGTATTCTCCAGCCTACCTACACTTAAGAGTAGCCATATGACTGAGTTATATAAAGGGAATGCTGGCAGAAGTGATGTGCACCATTTTTAGGCCCAGTTCATAAAATACTTCTTTACAAGATTCTGTTTTGCTTTCCCTTTCCTTAGTGACTTTGAAAACCACATATTGAAGGTGACAAAATCCTAAAATGGAACAGGCTCTGGGTCCCTGAATAAATGCTTGGAGGAGGGACCCGTGTAGATCAGTGTTACTCATTTTGACACTGCATGAACAACAAATAAACTTCTATCGTGTTTAAGACATTGTACATGTTTTGATTACTTCGTTACAGCATTTATCATTAGCTAAATAATATGCCTTCTCTGAACCTAAGTTATCTTTTCTTTAAAATGGAAATAATGATAAACGTCCAGCAAGGTTATTACGAGAAATAAACAGACTAAATGCTTGGAGGAGGGACCCGTGTAGATCAGTG
>NW_012155285.1:115829-117234 GCF_000956105.1 Propithecus coquereli
TCCATCTTTAATTAATTTTGTTATGTTCTTGAACTTACAGAGTGTTCTTGGGTCTTCAACCTTATCTATCAATTTCTCCTTATACTCTGTGTGAGCATAATTTCCAATTTGGAGATCACAAGAAAGCATTATTACTTCAAAGTTGCCAAATTATTCTTCTTTCTGCTGCATCAATTGTGGGCAAAATTTCCCTCACTTTGAACTGATTCCTCATTTGATTATTGTTTCCCTAGATTATTTTACAATTGCAATATCCCTTTCTTTTCTCCAAATGACAGCATGTCTGTCCTACCCTCTACCCAAGGAGAGTTTTATTTTCCTCATTTGCAGATTCTATGAAGTTAGAAGTCACAAGTATCTTCTTTCCATTTCAGATTTGTACTTGGCCACCACCCAATACACACATCTTATTCTTTATTGTCTATTTCCTTGAAAACACTTGCTTCTTCAAAATCTGAGTCATATTTATTTTTCCAATTTTTTTATACCATTGACCTACGAGGCTAGCACACCCTGGCTAGCATCTACTCTTTGAGAAAATTCTTGAGAAAGACCTTCTTGGGTTGCGAATCTGGCAAGTGCCTGGAAGAAGATTTATATCTCAAAGGGACAAGAAAGAATGTATAATTGCAAATGATCTAAAGTAAATCCTCTAAGAAAAGGGAGGTTAGGAGTCTAGTGTCAAAAAGAAACCTATATGAAGTTTATTCAAGATGAGGAGTACGCTAAGGCCATCTTGATCAAGAGTCTTTGTGTGGGAAGAACATGACCTCTTTGCTAGGTCAAAGGCAAATATGAAATGCTTTTTGTCTCTTGGGTGACCTAAGTAATGTTTTCAGATAAGGAGTATTTACAGTCTCTGAACTATCTGGTGAGTTACGGGAATAGAAATGATCCATGAACTATAGTTTCTTCCCAGAATCCTGGTGGTGTTTATTATAAAATTCTTCACTGGATTTACAAATTCCTTTAGTGAAAGTAGGTTTTGAATGGGAAATGCTGAGGGCACTTGAGGAAGGGGTATGGATGGGCCCTGAAAAAACTTCTAGGGCAGTAGTTTTCAAAATGGGTTTTCCATAAGGGTGAGGATTATTGCAACATTGTTTCCAGATCACCAGAGGAATAGAGGGATTTAGAGACTTACCTCTTCTTCTCCTCCAGCTACATTTTTAGAAATCAAGGTTATATAAGCAATTTCATTTCCCAAAAATCTATAATTTATAAAGCTTGAAAATTGCCCCAAATTTCCAATCCGTATCTTACAGATGTGAAAAGAAAAATATAAGGAAATTATATGACTTGAAGGAAATCTAGTGATTATGATTATATATGTAGGCTTAAATATACCAGGTTAAGAATTCTAGTTCTTTGACTTACAATGTGATCTTGCGCAGTCATTTACCTT
>NW_012155285.1:117284-117768 GCF_000956105.1 Propithecus coquereli
TATACCAGGTTAAGAATTCTAGTTCTTTGACTTACAATGTGATCTTGCGCAGTCATTTACCTTCTCTTAATCTGTAGAATGGATAAAACTATATTTAACTTATAGGGTGTTGTGGATAGTAGATAAGCTAACATCTCTAAAGCATAGTCCTTAACTCATAATAAACTTTTAAGGAATGGTAGAGATTATAAGAATTTTGACAATAATTACTAATGAAGTGACAAAACCTAAATTAGGGATTGTATTTATTATCTTGAGAAAAATTTTAAAAAGGCTCGGTGTTACAGAGTTGAAAATTCCAAGCTCAAATTTAATTCGAGGGCCAGCCTTTCATGTGCATTCAGATTAGAAACACTTCCCATGCATTTGTGTTGATTTAAGCCTGGTTCACAAAACCTCCCAGTGAATCAAGGAGGTATATTTTGTATGACAATGCAATTTTTCTTTTCTGAGCATCATCTCTTGGAATGTGGCATTATTTAAC
>NW_012155285.1:120341-121406 GCF_000956105.1 Propithecus coquereli
ATTGAAACTGAGCTAGACACATTTAGATATAAAGTGAATAAATGTAATGTCTACCCTTGAGGAACTCAATATCTAATTAGGAGAAAGAAAGATAGAAAAAGATCATTTTGAGAGAAGTGGAACTTAATCCAACGTAGCCACAATGATGGCTACTAGGAAACGATGAGTGCATTGAGAATGAGGAAATAAAAGGAGTTAGCTAGCAGAATAAGGATAGCACGGATATTCATGCTGAGAAAAGTATACGAGGGAATCCATTTACCCAGAAATGAAAGTCTGAAAAAAATGTAAACTTTCAAATTAAATATTTTATTTTAATTAAAGTGACCATTTTTGTTTGTTTCCAAGTGGGCCATGCGGTTTAACATGTACGCTTAAGTTAATGGAGACAATAAGACACAGTAAATGAAACTGCAACTAACTAGAAAACCCAGCATTTACAGTTCCAAGTAATGATGGAGATTAGGGAGTACCTCTTTAGGACTAAGTACTGGAAAAAGAGACCTCTTCAAAAGGAGAGAGTCAGAAGAAAGGGAGCACCTCTGAGTTTAAATACTTAAACAGAGCAGAAAAGATTTACTGATTGCTATTTCAGACAAAATTGAGAGATAATAGCCAGGGTAGATCTGGCAAATAGGTCACATATTGTTTATCAATTCAGTCAATTAGCAGTGGCCATTTGGGCTGCTGAGCTAAAAAGCATTCTAGAGTCAATTCTGTGTTTAGTAGAAAAAAGACTGTTGTAACTGATTGACAATGGATAGCACATATTCTGGGGCAAGGAGAGTTGCAAGAAGATGTCAGATATTTTCTATTAATATCTCTAAACTAGTGGCAAGAAATGTGCAGGATCTTGAAAAATTTCTAATCTTCTCACATGTATCTTTACTTTATATTTGTCTGCTATTATTGTCAGTAAAACTTCTAAAAGGGAAACAAAATCTAAGTTCCAGCATTTAAAGCAAGCTATCTTGCTAGTGTTTTAAAGAGTATAATCCTAAGTGGGCGACTAACCAAGAGATTCCTTTATGGAGACAATGATTTTGAATCCTTGGACTGTGGAAG
>NW_012155285.1:121456-122797 GCF_000956105.1 Propithecus coquereli
TCAATTCCCACGTGGATTGAGTCCTCTCTGATAGACATTTACTTACGCATGGTAACTCATAAAGAACTCCTCATGACTTATGCCATAAGTTGAATTCTAGAAGAAAAGCTCTTGGCATTTGTCCCAACCTTTTGCCTTTTTTTTCAATAACTTTCACCATTTATTAATCATTCTTTCCAACTGAGCCCAGATAAGAACCCTGAAACTGTCTTAACACAGTGTTCTGAGCAGCTACTACCTATAAATTAAACCTGGGTTGCCAATTGAAATCTCTGCCATCTTTGAACATTTCTTATAAGAAAATGGTTTTACATTTGTTCAATTCAAGATATATAAGAAATGAAGTTTTGTCAATCACTTCATTAAACTTAAGAAACTTTTTTTTACCATGGTTATCTACTATACAATCACCTTTTCCCAAGGAGTCAGGAAATTTGGGGAATGATTCATCACCATAATTTAGTTCTTAGGATGCTCCTGCATGAGGAGGTGAATTAAGGAAGGAGGAAGGGGTGGCTTTTGTGTACACTTCTTTCTCAGCTGCCCTCACCACTGCTCTGAGAGTGCATGCTGCTCTCCCCCAACCCTTACAGCAAGTTACCTGTTCCTTACAACTTCCATTCGAAAATGCCAATTTTATACTTCCTGTATGTTTAAGTGTTACATTGAATCATGTTTTATTCAAAATGCTCAGAAACAACAGCAACATAAGAAAATAAAAGCAAAACAAGTGTACAGATGCCTCGGTATTCTTGAGTAAGGGATGAAGGTGGTTAGAGAATGAACATATTTTTTGACCATGAAAAGAGAGCTGAGATATCATTTGGCCATGTTAGCAGAACACACAGTTTCTGCGTGAGAGTTCATCGTCAGGAGCGCTCAGCTATTTTTTCAACTGCCACTTATGGGATAGACAATACTGGACAATTCTGCAATATTAATTTTGGATGGCTTACAATTTTTTTCAAAATTTAAGTCTTATACATAATAATGCAACTCTTAGAAGTTCAGTTAGGTGCTTATTAAGTATCAATAAGATATTGAAACTGAGCTAGACACATTTAGATATAAAGTGAATAAACGTAATGTCTACCCTTGAGGAACTCAATATCTAATTAGGAGAAAGAAAGACAGAAAAAGATCATTTCGAGGGAAGTGGAACTTAATCAAACGTAGCCACAATGATGGCTAATAGGAAACGATGAGTGTGTTGAGAATGAGGAAATAAAAGGAGTTAGCTAGCAGAATAAGGATAGTACGGATATTCATGCTGAGAAAAGTATACAAGGGAATCCATTTACCCAGAAATGAAAGTCTGAAAAAAATGTAAACTTTCAAATT
>NW_012155285.1:127219-129645 GCF_000956105.1 Propithecus coquereli
TATATGTAAAACAAAACAATTTAAGTGATGTATTTTCTCATATTTAAATAAAAAACATAGAAAGGAATAGTCTAGTTCTGTTGTGTGGTGCAGATTCTCTAGAATATATTTAATGTCGAGCATGAGAAATACAAGATTGAGGCAATGCTTACCTGTTCCAAAAAAAAAAGAAAAAGAACAGTGTCCACATTCTCTACAGGACTAGACCTGGGTCACAAAGTGCCCTAAAGGTAGCAGCTATAATGTTTTCATATTGCTGTTTTTCCCCTCATTTAGATTAGACAAGTGAAATATACAAAATAAAATTTCTAAATGGCATCAGTTTATAGTAAGGCAGCAATATTATAGCCTTGTCATGTCTTTGAAAAAAATTAAAACAGAAAATCAATGAGACCTTTTATCTTTTCTGCTCTTTTCTTGTGTCTATTCACAGGAGTTTTGATAATAGAGAAGGCACCCAATAAATTATTTTTAATTGATTTTGGATTTTGGATTTTGGTTTCAGTGACCAACTAGAGCTTTCTCTCATCCACAACAATCAAATGCTCTATGTTTTTCACAGTTGTGCCACAGCAATTAGGGCAATAACATACATATGGTAGGTCGTTGCTTAGTATTTGTGGAATTAATGTTACATAGAGATGGGCTTAAACAGTCTTACACTATGTCAGTTGATGGAGAAATTCTCAGTCAAGTGCTTCTCAAGTTCTTAGCTTTTAGAGTTTCTTTCACTTTTAATTCATACCTTACAGTGTGAAGAAATTGGTTGTAGGAGGAAACAATTCTTGTTCATATCTCTTTATTACTTTGCTCAGGAAACCTTGCCAAGATTCTGAATGTTTGTATACGTTTTAATTGCAGAAACCTTTGTAAATAACATTCTATAGGTGTAAAATAAGGATGGCTAACGCTCACTAGCACTCCTTTATACCCAAATTCTTAATGCTCTCTTTGGATGTGGTAAGAGAATCGATGGGTCTATGATCTTCATGGGGTCTGGGGAACAATTTCAACTCTTATTGATATATATACTATAATAGACTTTAGGAAACTTACGAATGAGCTAGAAATAACTCCTCACTACATAGAAAATAATAGCAACAACAAACATCAGTTAAATGCATTCCAATTTTATAAAGTGGAATGTTTAGGCATTGGCATTTGTAAATTCTACTTGAGGGGACAGAACTTTCTTTAAGGTACAACTAAGCTAGATAGAATAATATCCATAAATATCAGTAAACTATCATGATTTATCTTCACATATATTTTAAATAAAAAAGGATATGGATTATGAAATTATCTGACCAGTCTGGTTCTCGATAATTTTATGTATAAAATTGAATATTCTCAATGATAATTTCAATCTAAAATTCTATGGTTTGGATTTCTTATTACATTGAGATTCATTGTTAATATTGTGGACATTAAAATAGTAAATGTGATTATATGAAACAAATACTTTGGAATATCAAGTGAACTGCTAAAGGACTGTTTTGGATCTTGGTCATTTAGCAATTTATACCCACGTTCTTGTAACTGTTCAAGTTTCTTAAAGAAACTGACTGCAAGAGGAATCAGCAGACGGGATTTTTGTGTGACAATGCACGGGCTTTTCCCAGCCACTGTCTCTTTGATTATGGTACTATTCAGCCAAGCATAGAAATGTTCTTGCTCTTCATAAGCCTCTGTGATCAAGACCATGCAGAGGAATTCTAGAAATGAAAGGGTTTGCTCTTTCCTTATTCCAACAACACCTGAGTTAAGACAGATGATCTGTAGACTGTTTTCTCCCAAGAAATCATTTACAATGAAGATCTTTCCCTTTTTCTCTATTTTGTTCTTCTTTGGTGTCTACATTCTACCAGGTAATGTGATTATTATTGCCAGAGGGGTCAAGGGATCAGCATTAAAGGAGGAGAGGAGTCAGGATCTTTTTTAAATGAATATTGTTGACAGCATAGAATACCATCACCTTGTCAGATTGCATTTATTTATATTCCCCAGATGATGAAAATATTTGAATAATTTTTCAAGCACAATGCACTAATAAGGCTGTAATTCACCTTGATTGCATAAGAATATACATTTTTATGTATGTATATGTATAGGTATATGTAAATGGTCAGAAGAAAATAATGCTACATTGATTTAATCAATCCATTAAATGTGTGTTTATTCAACACTCAAACTTAACTGAATTTCATCTATCAATAGATTTGAAAAAATTGGGAATGAAATGAATTTATGCTTGGAAATTATTCTTCCTCACTTTTAGTGTTGCTCGAAGAGGTTAAGTCAGGTAAAATATCTTGCTAAAGGCTTCAAATTTTATTATATTCATAACTGAGACTAGCTGCACATCTACTCACTTCCAGTTAAATTCTCTTTCTTCTTTACCTTGCTGCTTTCTTTGGATTACCAAG
>NW_012155285.1:133445-135380 GCF_000956105.1 Propithecus coquereli
AGTCACACTCATTATATTTTATTATTTTTAATTATTCAAATTACATTAATTACTGTGTTACATTAATGTACATTATCTCTGGTCACCTTTATTCCACACCTATGCTTCAGGATAAGCCCACAGCCTTTTAAAGTTCTTCCTTCTTGGCCATAATACTTCTTTGCCAATAACCTTAATGTGCAAAATTTCCTTCAGTTCTTTTCTATCGGCTTGGCAAAGTCATAGCATAGAATACTAAAAATGCTACATGTATAACAGACAAAGGGCTTAAATCTAGAATACATATGGATTCTAATAAATCAATAAGAAAAAGATAAGTAATTTAGTAAAAATATGATAAAAAGACTTAAACACATAATTTGAAAGAGTGGCTATACAAGTGCGCATCCTTATTTGCAATCAGGAAAATGCAAATTTAAACTATGATAAAATATACCATCATACATTCAATAGAATATTTAAAATTTGAAATCTGCTCAATGGAAGACTATTACATGTGTTCCAGGAAGTAGTACAGGAATATTACTAGCTACCATTTTTACCAAATAGCAACTAACCTATCTGATTATCAAAAGAGCAAAAGATAAATAAAATGAATACCGTGTATTAATGAAAATTAGTAATGCACAGCTATACATCCAACACATAGTTGAATTACCTGAATATGTTAATTGAAAAATCCAGAAACCAGAAGTTATACCGTATAATTCTTTTTCTCTAAGATACACACACACATACACACACACACACACACATACAATGATCCTCTATTTATGATGAGGTTGTCTCGATAATCCCATTGTTAGCTGAAGATGTTGTAAGTTGAAAATGTATTTAATACACCTAACATGCAGAACATCATAGCTTAGCCTAGCATAATGTAGTTATGTGCAGAATACCTACATTAGCATACAATTGGGCAAAATCATCTAACATAAAGCCTATTTTATAATAAAGGTTTGAATATCTCAGGTAATTTATTGAATACTGTACTGAAAGCGAAAAACAGAATGGTTGCATTGGTACTCAAAATACAGTTTCTATTGAATGTTTACTGTAAAGTAAAAAAAACTGTAAGTCAAACCATTGTAAGCCAGGGACTGTCTGTATCTACAGTCATGCATGGCATAATGGTTTTTCAGTCAATGTTGGACTACATATATGATGGTAGTTTCATAACTTATAATACCATATTTTTACTGTACCTTTTCCATGTTTAGATACACAAATGCCATTGGGTTATAATTGCCTACAGTATTCAGTACAGTAACATGCAGTACAGGTTTGTAGACTATACTTTATAACTTATGTGTGTAATCAGCTATATCATCTAGGTTTGCGTAAATATATGCTATGATGTTCACACAGGGAAGAGATAGCCTAATGGTACATTTCTCAGAACATACCCTTGTCATAGAATGACAGGACTGTATATACATATATGTATATACTTGTGTATATATACATTTGCATATGTATCTATATATTTTTATATGTTTATACATTCAAAACCAGGAGTAAAGAATGCACACTCAAAGGCTAAAACTATAAGGAAAAGTAAGGAAGTTAACGCCTACTTCAGGACAGTGACTACCCTTAGAAGAGAGGGAGGGGTTATGATGTGATGATGGTGAGTGGAGTTTCTGGTGACATTTTATTTCTTGTTTTAGGCAGTAGTCTCATGGTTATTTGATTTATAATAATACATTAAGTGCTGCATTTATATTTTGTGTTCAATACAAGAAAATATTTTTTAAAAGAATGCAAGGGTTTGGGCCAACTTGCTCTTTTCTCAGAATGTCCTACTCTTGTAATATGTTACTCTGTGAACTGGATTATACTGAGGTTATTTGGAAGGTACATTTTCTATCTCAGGATGAATATTGGTCTAGAATTATTATTGTTACTATAATTCTCACCACTGTTACTATTTAC
>NW_012155285.1:135430-137762 GCF_000956105.1 Propithecus coquereli
AAGAACTCTGAAATTAATGGAATTATATGCTAGATGTATGTGTTAGACTACACAATATTCTTATATAAATTCTCTTTTAATTTACCTGTAGATTCAATGCAACTACAATAAAATTACCCCTTTGGCAACCCCCACCATTGTTATTGATTCCATTGGAAAGCCGTAACTTCTGAGTTCTGGCAATATCATCTCTTCCTGTCAGCCATCTGGATCATGGAGATTTCTGTTGTTGCTAATCTGGGGGTTGCCTCACCATCTCTATTTCACTTCTCAGCTTTCTTTCAACTGTATAACAAATTTTATATGTGTATGTGTGTGTGTATAAAAAAAATTCTGGCACAATCTTGCATATCTTTAAAAAACATTACCATTGATTTTGGCTCTACTTTACATTTCAGCTAAAAGCACAAGTGAATGAGAGATCTGTCATCGGATTAGCTATGCATTCCCCAATAAAAACAGATGCAAACATAGACACCAAGCCTGCTAAAAACAATGGCTCAGAGAATGCTAACACTGAAGTATACTAGCAAAGTTCTGGCTCAATATCCTACTTCTACGAGTGAGGAATGCTGAACAATTGAGGTATAGAAACTTTGAACACTGAACTGAGTCTATGACAGGACTATTTGATTCCCAGTCCCATTTGCTTTCATTGTGGCTGCTCATTCTAACTGAAAGATAACTTGAGGAGTAAAGGCCAGTAGTTGGTAGTGACAAAGTAATACAAGAGGATGTATTCTTTAGGTAAGACCGACATAGTGTCTATGAACTCTTCAGTAGTCTTATTTTTAAAATAAAATGAATTAAGCTTTGACTGTGCATTTTAATGACCAGTTACCAAAACGTCATGGAACACAGTTCGTTGTTCAAGGGATTTTTCTGTATGTAATGTTCCTTCCCACGGTAGCAACCGTGTGATTTTGAGCCCAGGCAGGTCATTGTTTCGGTTCAGTGAGGTTTAGTACAGGGTAACGAGACAAAAATAATGATGTCTATATTAAAACCTCCTCTGTCTTTAATCTTCCAGGGCTCTCTGACCTCCCCACATTTTCCTGGTGTCATATCAGCCTTGACATCAGCAGCTCAGAAAGTCCCAGAAGACAGTGTTCAGACCTCCCACAGGCCAAGAGTGTATATTGATGTACATACGTAAGGACACTTCAGATTCCTGTTTGTCAAATTGCAGTATTTACTATCTGGGTGACCTTAAGTATTTTAATTTACTCTCTTATGCCTCAGTGCCCTCATGTGTGTTATTGGATGAGTTACAGTACATATCTCATAAAATATAAATGTGTTTTTAAAAAGTACCTGGCAGATGTTAAGTGCTCTATAAAGGTTATTATTATTAGCAGACTTGCACTTGAAGTTATAAATGCCTATGATTTCTTCAGATATATAGATGGCAGAGTTGTCATTGCTATTTCCTTGTTGAGCCTCAAGTAATGTATAGGTCTAGTAAATTTCACCCGAGTCCTAGTTTCAGTCAGTGAATGAGAATATCAGAGAGAGAATTGGACTTTGTGACTCATGACTTTATATTCCATGGATCTGGTGTTCCTCATTGTGATCACTAGAATTAGTATTATTTAGAAAAAGAATATTTGATGATTATCTTGATATTTCTTTTAAACAGGGTTATGATCTTACTGAAGTTTAGGTGATAAATGACAGGGAAGCAAAATGGCCAAGTATTTAATGAAGATGACATTTGAATATGAGCACAAGTATGCATTCGCTCAGTCTCTTTCTCTATTTTCCTCTTCTCTAAAGTGGGAAAATTGAAAGTTTCTTTCTTAGGTAGTGAAAAATAATGTAATAATTTCTTAGAAAAAAGGAAAACTCGATTGGGGACATTTTGCTCATGAAGAGGTATTCTCAGTTGTCCAAGCGGAATTATTCTTCCTATTCCTTGACTAACAGAGGATAAATACATTTTGTACATTTTTATCATCCAGGCTGGTGAGGTTTTTGATAGACCACTAATTACAGTAGACAAATGTAAGAGAATTAGGGAGTGAAGAGAAAATAAAGCAGGATAAAATATTTTCTTCAGAATACTAGTTTTTGCTGTAAATCCAACAGTCAAGGTTTCTTCTTACAAGATCCACAAAAACCCTAGTCCAGAACTTCATAATATGCAAGCATCAATGTTGGATTCCATGCTACAGGAGGAAAATACTACACTAGAAAACACATGAGAACTATTTTCATACAACTTTTATGTCATTTATTCTATTGATTTGTCATATATTTATTTGCATGTCTTTTCAAAAATAATTTGAATTTCTTAAGACAATGACAAGATCTTAATATTTTATTATTATCT
>NW_012155285.1:141108-144222 GCF_000956105.1 Propithecus coquereli
AAAAACTATCTTCAGTGAGAAGTAATTTCTCCACAATATTGGAAAAGGCACAATATGGGACAGAGGAAAGCAACGCAGGTAAAATAAAATAAGTAGAAGTGTGTCTTGCACATTTTAATCAATACCTGCCCGCTGAAATGAAGTAATCATTCTAAGTATGTTTTCTGTCTCATTCCCCGTTTACTTATCTGTTCTTGACTTTCATATTCCAGCTTTATGACAATTGAATTTCATGTTTAAAATGAGAAAGAACTTTTATTTTAAAGTCATAGGGTCTGATTTTTGGGTGGAATGCTGGCTAGACAAATGTCTTTACTATTTCCATGAGAAAAAATTCTCTGAGCCTTGTTTTCAGCAAGCTTTTTAAACATTGTGAGTGCCATCGTGCTGTTGTCTCAGTGTTTTAAATGTTGTCAGTGCCACATTGTGCTGTTGTCTCAATTTCCCCCCTACCTGCCAGCTGGTGAAACTTTTTTTTTTCTTTTTTGGTCAATCACCACTGTCCAAGACCCTTACATCTTTGGATGTAGAAAGTATACTGTCTTATCAAAAGAGCCATTAAAGTGTTCCTGTTAATTCAAAGGATGCTATAATTAAGATAACTTGAAAAGGCAGTTGAGCAACAAAATTCTAGACTAAGGATTGGCGACTTAAGGAATTCTCCTTGACTAAACTGAACCAGACGTTAGCAGGATCATGGAATAGGACATTCAAGTGTTCCTCCTCCCCTCCAGAATCATTAATTTGAACAATTATCCATGCATGAAAATACTTTCACAAGAGCTAAGGAAACCAAGTGAAAGATTATAGCACCTTAGTAGAGCACAGAAATAAGAAAAGATACATTGAAGAGGTTGGGAAGGATCGTTTTCACATTACTCATGTTATCCCGCCCCCAAACCTAGAGAGCGCAGCATAGAAGGAGATACCCTCCGCATGAAGGAAGGAAGAGGAAGTGAGCATTGAACTTGGTCTTAGACCTCAACACTAGGCCCACCTAAGTAAAACCCAGTGCTGAGCAGGCCCCCACAGCCCCAGACTCCATACTGGTACTAGAAGACTGAACTTCCAGGCCTGCCTTGGCTCCAGGCCAAATCTGGCAACCCCAGACTCTAGACCTGCCCAGCAAACTCAGTGTCTGAACCTGTCCTACTACCAGGCCTGGTCCAGTGGCCCTACGCTTTGGGCCTGATCCAATATCAGTCCAGTTTTCAGACCAAACCAGAGCCAGCTAGGCCCATACAATCCCAGGCTTCAAGCCCATCCCAGTGCTAGTTCAGGACTCCTGGCTTCAGGCACTGGGCTAACACCCACAGAAACAGGGTTCAGGCCTGCCCAGTGCAAGACCAGTTCCTGAGGTCACATGCCCAAGCAGCCCCAGGCTCCAGGACTGCTCCAGCAGACCCAAAGTATAGGCATATTCCAATAGATGCCAATTTTGGACCAGTCTTCACCAACCTAAGCTCCAGGACCACTCCTGTGGACCCAGGTACCAGGCTGGCCTCCACAGCCCCAGTCTTCAGGCCAGCCTGCATGGCTCCAGGCACCATGGCATCACCCATAATCCCCATCTCTAAGCCCATCTGTACGGCCCCAGCCTCCAGTGGACTCAGGGTCCATTGATGCTCTAGTAGACACAAGGGCCAGGTCCACCCGGTAGATACAGGTGCAGGTTGGCCACCCTGGACTGAGGCTCCAGGTACACCTCTGTAGACTTGGGTTCCATGGACTCAGGGCCTAGGCATGCCCCTGTGGACTCACACGCCAGGTCCATCCTAGTTGACTTAGATACCAGGCTCATCCCAGTACCTGGCTGGCCCTTGCAGAGTTAGACCCACCCTCCCCAGCACCAAGTCAGCCCATGTGGACTCAAGCTTACTATTGGCTCCTAAGAACACAAGATCTAGGCCTGGCCTTATGAAGCCTGGCCCCAGACTTGACCCCACAGACCCAATCAAGGCCCGATCAGAGCCATGTTATAGGCTCAATCCAGTAGACTCAGGTGCCAGGCTTGCCCACCTGTGACCCAGGCACCAGGCTAGATGTCCTGAGAACTCCAGTAGCAAGCTCACCTGTAGACCGTGCCAAGTGACCTGCACAGAATCTCTGAATAAGCCGATTGGTGAAGGACTTTCCCAGAAAAAGCCAGGTTGCAGTGACAAAAATAAATTCCTAGTTCTTTAAATGTGCAGACACCAACAAACAACCACAAGGATCAAGAACAATGAGAGAAACATGACACCACTAAAGAAATAAAATAAACCACCAGTAAAGAAATGTAGATATACAAGTTGCCTTATGAAAAAAATAAAAATAATTGTTTTAAGGACTCAGCGAACTTCAAGAAAATACAAACAATTCAAAAAAAAATCTGTAAAACAATAAGTAATCAAAATGAGAAATTTAACAGTGAGATTGAAATTATAAAACAAAAATCAAACAAAACTCAGAAATTCTGGAGCTTAAAAATACAATTAATGAAAAGAAAAATGCAAGAGAGAGTATCAGTAGCAGGACTGGTCAAGCAGTAAAAAGAATCTGTGAACTTAAAGTTTTTTTTGTAAATATATAGTCAGAGGAGAAGAAAGAATGAAAAGAAATGAAGACAGTTTACAGGATTTATAGGATAGTACCGAAAGACTACATTTTTCAGTTACAGGAGTCAAGAACAAGAAGAGACAAAGGATAGAATGCTTATTTAAACAAATTATAGACATATTTCCAAATCTGGGCAAAGATATAAATACTTAGGTACAAAAAGGTCAAAAGTCTCCAATAAAATTCAATTCAAGCAAGAGTTTACCAAAATTTATAATAAAACTGTCAAAAATCAAAAAGAAAAGAAAAAAAAAGAAAAGAGAAGAAAAGAAAAAAAAAGAAAAGAAAAGAAAAGAAACAATTCTAAAATCAACGAGAGGAAAAAAGCAAATCACATATAATGGAGTTTCAATAAGAGTAGCTGTGAATTTCTCAGCAGAAACCTTACATTTCAGGAAAGGTCTTGCTCTTTCAAATAAAAATTAACTTGGTTATAATATACACTATGCATCTAAATCTCTCTTTTGCTATATGTCTGTCATTGTCTTTCTCTATATATTTGTCAATATTTCTCTA
>NW_012155285.1:154802-157891 GCF_000956105.1 Propithecus coquereli
ATCACTAAACAAAAAAGTAAATTATATTTTTACATATCAGAAGCAAATTGAAAACAAAATTTTTAAAAAATCATGTATTTTAAGAACATCATTAAATTTCTAGGAATAATGCCAATGGAGAGATGTATCTCAAACTATAAAACATTATGGATAGAAATTAAAGATAGAAATAATTAAAAAGATATTTTCTGTTCATGAATTGAAAGAATTGTAAGTTTTTTAACTTTCCCCAAATAATCTAAACATTCAAAGAAATTACAGGTAAATACCAGGACTCCTCCCTCTTAAATTGACAATTTAGTTTTGAAATATATATGGAAATGCAGTCAAAAAGAGGCAAGATAATTTTGAAAACATCAAATTTGAAGAACTTATTTTATGGGTTAATAAATCATCCTCTGATTGGCACAGGTTGCATAGTCCTTAAAATAGGTCATTAAATATGAAATGTCCAATTTCATATCAAAAGTGTAATTTATTATATCTCAAACAAGAAGCAGTCAATTAATCAAAGTATGCACCTAAACTGTAGATACAGTTTTGCCATCTTAATGGTAGCTCATTTATGCCAGCAGCATAGAAGCCTGGAAAGCCAATAGCGGTGAAATGGAGAAAGGTGTTTTCCACAGGTTGTTGAGAATTGAATATTTTTCTTTGCAAGACGGAGTCCAAAGCTTGGAAGAAGTGGTAGGCAGCTGGTGAAAGGTCTGGTTAATACGGTGGATGACAGAGACTTTCTAAGTCCAGCTTCTGTAGTCTGAGCAGCGTTGTTTGTGTGACATGTGGTTAAGCGTTGTTTCAGGAGGATGGACCTGTCTCTATTGACCAATTTCTGCTGCTTAATTACAAGCATCCTCATCATTTCAACCAATTGGGTGCAGTAGACATCTGCTGTAGTTGATTGACCAGGTTTCATGAAGCTGTAGTGGATAATACCAGCACTGACCACCAAACAGACACCATTAGCTTTTTTTGATGAATGTTCAGTTTCTGTGTTCAGACTGTGTTTCAGCACGTCATCTTTACCCAACCACTGTGCTGAATGTTTGCAATTGTCAAAAAGAATCCATTTTTCATCATACATAACAAGACAGTGTAGAAATGGTTCCCCTCTATGTTGTGACAGCAAAGAAAGGCAAGCTTTGAGATACCTTCCCTTCTGATGCTCGTTTAATTCATGTTGTACCCATTCATCCAGCTTCTTTACCTTGCCAATTTGTTTCAAATGGTCCAATATTGTTGGAATAGTAATGTCAAACCTTGTTGCTGCTTGACAGAATGTGACCCTCTGGATCCAAAGAACTGGAATACCAAAGAGACCGTGAGACCCCTCGGACCCAGGTAATTGAAGATTCCCATATGCAAGAAGAGGACCTATTTAATTTTTCCTATCACAACCAACTGACGCATAGGTTGTGATGGATTCACTTCCACTACAGCTTTCAGCTCATCATTATCCACCTTGGTCTCAGGCCACCCACGTGGCTCATTTTCAAGATTAAATCACCAGAACGGAACTTCTCAAACCATTGATGTACTGTGCACCACATCCTTCCCAATGCTTTGTTGATATTTCAAGCTGTCTGAGCTGCATTTGTTCCATGACAGAACTCATATTCAAAATTAACATAAATGTTTGACTTATTCATGATGTCACAAAAATTGCTCTAAAAAAAAAATGTGAAAGATAGTCACAAGCCAAAACATGTGTTTGAAAGACTGAGGATGTACCTTCACAATAAACATAAAACAAGAGGTGCCAAAGTGTAAATGTCAGCGATATCAACTGTCAAACTTAGTACTTAAGGAAATCGGACATTTCATACTTAAGAACATTCATAGATCAAGGAATCCTAAAAGATCTTTGCATTGCAATGACCACAATAACCATGATTGCAGAAAAACATGCAGGTTAGTGAACAACAAATTTTCAATATGGAATGTTTCTTCTATTAATAATCACCCAAATCATAGTACAGATAGCCTTTGTATTTCATTACAGTGTTTTAATGATAAGGGATAAACAACATTAAACCAGGTTTAATGATACCACGATGCCTATAGGAATTCTTCCCTACAGAGTCCCCCCAACTGTTACAATAATGCTCCAGAATTCTCTCCATAAATAACATTGTTATTATAATTGATGGTTGGGGGGTAGTACTAGTATAATCTGAAATGGACTTGAAATCGCAAGTACGTATGCTGTCTTTTGTGTGGCTGAATGGCAGCATAGTGGTTAACTATTTGAGTTAAATTAATGAAAAATAAAAATCAAATGACAGAAAATGTATAATTCTTGGAGTTGATATTTCTAGTAGCTATGAGTCAAGTTGGAATAAAAGTGGAAAAGAATATTTGGTAATGTCTTCTCCCAACCCTCAACACATAACTGTCACCTTTACAATTCTGGGTAATGGATAGATGATAAGATAGAAGAGACATGTATTGTCACTATATTAAAATCAAACGGGAGAATGGACATGAATGTACACACGTATACATGCACACACAGACAGTACTCACTCCACAGGGAGAAAGTGTACCAGCTCTGAATGTATAGAAGGTCAAGGGCTACATGATCTGCTTATGTTTGTCACTCTACACTTAATTATTTGACAAATAATAAGTGAAAAAAATTGAGTTATCTTAACATCTAGAGTTGAAAACAGAATCCCTCCAGTTGGGAAGCTCATAGTTCTGTGTGGGAAATCAACATGAAAGTTATCTATATATGATGTAAACAGTATTATTGTATATGATAATAATAGAGAAAATTAGGCCAACTCGGCACTTTGAAGATTTTATATGCTTTTGTCCACTTTTATTTTGAAAAATGTTGAACTTACAGAAAAGTTGTAGACTGATATAATAATGAACACACATACACCCTTCATCTACATCCATCTAACCAATTGTTAATATGTTGTTATTTTTGTGTATGCCTGTGTGTGTTTGTCTGTGTGTCTTTGTTCTCTCCCTGTTTCTTCAAATTATTTAAAGGTAAGTTTCAGCTATTATAACAATTTACCCAATATCTCAGCACGTATACTCTTAGTACATCTTCCTTTGTAACTGCCTTATCAATA
>NW_012155285.1:159066-161683 GCF_000956105.1 Propithecus coquereli
ATGAAGGCTAATTGAAATAATGTACAAAAACTTATATTGTTGCCTGGAATATTTTTAGTATTCACTGAAATTGTAAGTCATCTTCACTGGACTTTGTATTTTGCCAATTTGTAAGGGGTAAGTAATTTTGCCATTAGATCAACTAAATATTCCCTAGAACAATACACTCAGGGAACGTCTGAATTAGAACAATCCTTAGTGTTATTTTAGCCAAGATGCTCGTTCTACAAATAAGATTTTCAGATAAAAAGAGGTGAAGAACCTTATTCAATACTGAGCAGTTGCAGAGTTGAATCTGTAGATATAAATGGTTTTATTCCTAGTCTTGCATGCTTCATAAAACCCTCTGGATCACAGATTATTAAAGCTGAAAACATCTCAAACACCCAACACCAGTAAATAATAATGACAAAGTTATTTTTAAACAGAATCATTTGGAGCAGTGGGAGGGCAGCTTCTGAGAGTTCTTATAATCAGATAAAATGAGTCTTGCATCATCTTTTTCTTTCAATATCCACACTGACTACAACCTAAGGGAAAAAACAGTTCACTGATGAAGGCATTTTTATTTAAGGATTTTTCCTTCATTAAAATCATTCATTTTTAACACAGGTATCTTCTGTGTTTCAATTCAGAGAAGATTAGCTTCCAGGGCATCACATAAAATGATGGATAAACTTGAATTTAATTATTTTATAATAATTACATTAAAACTTTATCTATTTCCAAATCTCTAACATTTGATATTCATGTACCACTCCTAGGATTTTTTGTTAATTTTTATTAAAATTAATCTGGTTTTTGGCAGCTCAGAGATCATCAATTACAACACAATTTACAACAAAATATCGCCAAACTCTGGTATTTGGACATCCTGAGTGCACTATCCCCACTGTCCAGAGATAGGCTACCACTTTAGACTTTTGGTTTTTAAATTCTGACTTTGCCTTTCATAACTGTTTAATACTTGTCAAATAATTTTAACTTTTTATGCTTGAATGTTCTCATGTGTAAAATAGGAAAGAATGTACCTATCTCACAAAATTAAAAAAATATAGTAATGTATCCAGCTCTGCATCTGACTTTGTATTCCACGGAGCTCATATTCCTCACAGAAAGGATTCGGTAATGTTAAGGATGGGAAAATAATATTTTTAATTTTGTCTATTCATTCTTTTATACAAGATTGTTAGCTTACAAATATCTTAGTAATACATGTATGAAGCAACAGAATAACCGTATCTTTTTCTTTTAATCTCTTTTTATAGAAGAAAGAATTTAAATGGAGCATGAATTTGAGAATATGCACACACACAAAACCAGTTGCATGCACAAAATTCTCATACAAAATCACAGGCACAGTGACAACTACCTATACTTCCACATGAACACAAACACGCACACACACACACACACACACACACTCACCCAGACACACACAAGAAGGCAGCAAGTGAAGAAGCATCAGCTCCATACAAAGTCATCAGCTTTTATAAGGCCCAGTTTGTTCTGCCCTTGTATTTACTCCTTTATCAGGCAAATATTTATTGATTATCATCTCTGGGCCATGTGCTGGACATATGAGATACACAAAAGTAAATAATACACAGGTCCAAACATTAGAGAGCTTATAAACAAGTATGGCAAAAAACATCTCAAAACAGGGAGTGACATCAACAAGATACAAGAATAGGCAGCCCCAAACCTCATTCTTTAGCAGAGACACCAACTTAAAAAAACCATATTATCCAAAAAGCCCTTATGAGAACTATAAACTAGTAAAAGTCTCAATATTCTAGGAAAGCTCAACGCTAAGAACAGCTTCATTTAAATTGTTAAGAAAAGCTGTTGTATATCAACTGCTTTAGCCCTTCCCCAAGCCAGCAGAGCTCAATGCAATTGGGAAAAAAACCTCAACGTATGCCTCTCTGTTGAAATAGAAAGGGAAGAGTGGTGTGCACATCCAACATTCTGGCTTTTCAAGGACCTGCCCGAGGGACTTGTTTCTGTCCAGATTGACTAGGAAAACTGGTGATACTGGCATACTTTGGATGCCTGGGACCTCAGAGAACAAAAGAGATTTCAGTGGCTTATTGCAGTGCTAGAGAACTTAAGGTACCATACACAGATATCAGAGTGAGTAAGAGATTACAAGCTGTTGAAAAAGAAACTGGCAAATCTCTCAAATTGGGAAATTACACATGCAAGCCCAGAGAAAACACATCATCGTAAAAGAATTGAAAAGTCCCCCAAATTCTAGCTGGGCTGATTGGTGAAGGTCTATGTCTATACCAAGCCAGTTTGTAAAGACAGGGAGAGGTAGCTGCTTTTTAAAATGTACAAGCCAAAACCAAAAAATAGCAATGTGCCTAAAGAAACAGGAAAACAAATGTCCAATCAAAAGAACTAGAATAAATCTCCAAAAACTGTACAGAAAGAAAATGAGAACTATTAATTATCTGAAAAATATTCCAAGTAATTGTCTTAATGAATCTCATTGTTCCCCAAGACAACAAAGACAACTAAATAAAATCAGGAAACTTATGCATGAACAATATAAGAAAATCAACAGAGATAGAAACTGTAAAAAAAACATCAAACAAATTCTGGAGCTGAA
>NW_012155285.1:165313-167294 GCF_000956105.1 Propithecus coquereli
CTGTATTATCATGAAAGGTAATAAAGTCATATTACAATAACCCTGTAGTATAGAGTTTTATTCTTTGAGAGAGAAGATGATGTTAATAATTTCAACTTCTCTCTGTTGTCGCTAAACACTGCCCATGCATGCAACATCAATTCTCCTAGAATAGGAAATATGAACTTTCTCAAAGTTGGTTTGTAACATGTTATGAAAAGAAAAGGAGCCCAGAGTTGATAGCCTCAAGGCAAAGTTAGCGAAGCCATAAGGAAGATTGCAGAGAGGGACGTTGCTTACCCTCATTTTGATTCCATGTGGAAATGTAGGAGACTTTCACACACATGACTTTTGACTTAGTAAAAGGAAAGAAAAGATAAATAATAATCACCTCTGTCAAAAATCAGTGGGGCACTATAACTCAAAAGTTAAACATTACATTCTCTTCTTTAATGTCCATCATTTCATGGTATATATTCATTTTTGGAGATGTAATATTCTTTTTACTGACTTCTCTCTATACAAAGTTTAGAGAAACCTACATACATTTTTTTGGTGAGAAAGAGGAAAAATAAAAATGTTTGAGGTCAAGAAGTGAAAATAGTATGGCAATGGCAGTGTGGGTCACATAGAGGTTTATTTTCTGCTCAAATCCACCTCAAATATATGCTCAAAACCCACCTCAAATAATAACAGATTGTGTCTTTGAACACATATATAGGAAAGCTTTCTTTTCTTTTTTTTTAAGGACAAGGTTAACTAAATTTTTTGGTTGTTTGTTTTTGGAGTATAGTCTCACAGGCTACTTGTAGTCCTCTCCCTCAGAGAGAAGAATACTGAAGATCTAGGTTACAGTCCCTCCATGACCACCCACACTGGGAATGTGAAGTTAGCCCAGTCACTGGCCTTCCTGCGCCTCTGTTACGTCATCTGTAAAATGAGGGTAAAAGTTGTAAGGATTAAATGACATAACAAATGTGTGTAAAGCACCAGGCATGCAGTTCTTGAATAGTCTACCTGCCTATTTTCTTTTTATCAGCAGAGCTCCAGGAAGGTCAGTTGATAAGAGTTTCCTGATAGCTTGTGCTCAGCTTCTGCATTGGCCAGGGGCACCCACTGGATGGTTAGGTATTAGCCCAACTCCCTTAAACAATCTCCAAGCACACCAGTACTCAGGGCCAGAGTATTATACAACTTCTCTCTTACTGCTTTGCCTGCTCTTTGGAGAGGGCAGCAGGACAGGTCTCCAGGTTCAGCCTGTTGACCCACATAAAACAAAGGAAGAAAGAGCCCACTTCATTCCATCCCTGCCACAAACCACAGATGACTAAAGTTTTTAGACATTTTTAAAGATTCAGAATTCTATGAAAAGCTTTATTTTCTAAAGAAAATATTTTAATGATATGGATTTAAATGCTTTCTGTGTTTTAATATTTGAGCTAGTCTGACAGAAGACAGCAAAGAAACAGAAACATCAAATAATCCCACAGGAGGTTATTATCTGGTTTAAGGAACAGAACTAACATATAAAAGTCTATATTAAAGCAATACAGTATTATTAGACATAGATAAAAGACAAATTATATTGTTCTTTCAATTTTAGTGAGTGTTACTTTAGTTTGGTTGAAGGAACAACCTCTCTGTTCTACTATAATAAATGAAGGTTGCACGGAAGAGGTAAAACTTGGAATGGAAAAACAGGACTTGAATACCTTTAGAATAGGGAAGAGCAATAGAACAAAATAAAAGAAACCTCAGTGTAAACTAAGAATAGCAAATTGGAAGGTATTTACCAAAACGTTTTCCACAATGCAGCAAGAAGAAATGAGAATATAAAATATGTGGAATAGTGGTTAAAAATATACAATGAGAACTCTCAATATATTGATTGATAGCTCAGAAGGGAAAAAAAATAGAGAAAATAGATGAGAGGGGATATTCAAAGTAACAATGACTATGAATTTTTCAAAACATGTAAACAGATCCAAGAACCAAGATATGT
>NW_012155285.1:167344-168659 GCF_000956105.1 Propithecus coquereli
AACAATTATAAATACATATGCACCTAACAGCAGAGCACACTAATATATAAAACAAATATTGATAGAATTGGACGGAGAAATAAACAGTGACATAATTAAAGTACGACACTTCAATACTTCACTTTCAACAAGGGATTAATCAACTTACCAGAAGATCAATAGAAAACAGGGGATTTGAACAGCATTATAGATCAATTGAATTATCAGACATATACAGAACATTCTACCAAAAAACAGTAGAATACACATTCTTCTCAAATGCACACAGAACATATTCTAGGATAGATCATATATTAGGGCACAAACAAGTCTTAAAAATTTAAGAAGATTGAAATTATACCAACTCTCTTTTCCAACCATAAAAGAATAAAATTAGAAATCAATAGCAAAAGGAAAACTGGAAAGTTCATAAAAATGTTGAAAGTAAATACATTTTTAAACAACCAATATGACAAAGAAGAAATTGCAAGGTAAATTAGGTAATATCTTAAGGCAAATGAAAATGAAAATGCAACATAACAAAACTTATGGCATGCCACAAACCAGTACTAGGAGGGAAGTTTATAATAGTAAATGTCTACATTAAAAAAGAAGAAAGACTTCTACCAACAATTTAGCATAACACATTAAGGAACTAGAAAGGAAGATCAAACTAAACCTAAAGTTAGTAGAGGACAGAAATACAGATTATAGCAGAAATGAATAAAATAGATAATAGACAAAATAGAAATAATAAAAGTAAGAATTTTTTAATAATCAACAACATTGACATTTAATTAGACTAAAAAAAGGAGAGAAGACACAAATAACAGCAATCAGAAATGAAACAGGATACATTACAACTGATGCAACAGAAATAAACAGATTCCGAATAGACAACTGTAAACAATTTTCACCAACAAATTGCATAATCTAGTAGAAAAGGGTACATTTTTAAAAACACACAACCTACCAGGACTGAATCATAAAAAAAAAAAAATCTTAAAAGACCTGTAACAAATAAGGAGATTGAGTAAGTAACCAATCTTCTTTCTTTTCTCAAGAAAGAAAAACCCAGTACCAAACATTTAAAGAAGAATTTATACCAGCCCTTATCAAATTCTTTCAAAAAATTGAAGAAACAGGAGCACTTATAAGTTAATTCTATGAGGTCAGTATTACCTGCATATTAAAGTTAGACAAAGGCAAAGATACAAGAAAAGAAAACAAAGGACAAATATCCTTGGTGAATATTGATACAAAAGTTCTCAACAAAATACTAGCAAACAAAATTTGACATCTCATTAAAAAGACTATACATAATGATCAGTTGGAA
>NW_012155285.1:168709-169317 GCF_000956105.1 Propithecus coquereli
TAATAGGTGACAAATTAAGTTTCTCTTCTCTCACAAAACAGCTGGACACTGTAAGCAAAAATAAATAGTTATCACTGAAGGTGTTCATTCTCTCTTTGCATGTATACACACACACACACAAAACCATACACACACTTTGTCAGGTGATCTTACTTGTATCGGCTTGCTAGATTTATCATACTATTTTCTTTTAGAAAGTCTGTAAAACATTTTTATTGAGTTAAGAAATAATGGAAATTTTTAGTGGGTAGAGTGAAAAAATAATATGCGTGACAAATAAACAGAATGCATTCATTGGTCTAAAGAAGACTTTTTTCTTTACTTGACCAGCAAAGAGAATATACATTGTTAAACTAGTTTTATTATCCAGAATGGTAAGTTTTTTGATAGGTTCAAAATAATTGGATGACATACTATTAGTGGAATAGACCATTTCTTTAGCCTATAAATGAATCCAGTCTGTGTGGTATCAAACACCAAGAGGAAAAAAAAAAATAGAATGGGGATATTAAAAAGGTGAGAGAAAAAAATACATTTTTCAGCTTAATATTTGATATGGTCAAACAATTTCTAAATCTCTGATAGTTCTAATTTACATAATTATATTC
>NW_012155285.1:173734-175175 GCF_000956105.1 Propithecus coquereli
AAAGAACTAGGCCTTTATGTTCCCATTCCTTCAAAGAATGTGTTCTTTTTTTTCATAATGTTTATTGTTCTTTTAAAATTCTGATGTAATTCATATAATCATTAAAAGGTGTACAATTTAATGTTCTTTTAGTACATTCACAATGTTGTGCAGATATCACCACTATCTAATTCCAAGGCATTTCTATCACTCCAAAAAGAAATCTTATTTAAGCAGGCACTACCAAATCCTACCCCATCATTTTCTGGAAACTACTAATCTGCTTTCTGTCTCCATGGATTTGACTCTTTAGAACATTTCATAGGAATGATTTCAGGCAATATGTGGCCTTTTGTGTGTCTGATTTAATTTACTTAGCATAATGCTTTTAAGATTCATCCATGCAGTAACTTGTATGAGTATTTTCTTTCTTTATGGCTGAATAATATTTCATCACATGGATATGCCATATTTTGTTTACCCATCCATCAATTATTGGGCATTTGTGTTGTTTCTACTTTTTGCCCATTGTAAGTAATGCTGCTGTAAATATTCCTGCAAATTTTGTTTTTCCAACACCTGTTTCAATTCTTTTGGTCATATATCTAGAAATGGAATTGCTGAGTCATATGATAACTTTAGGTTTAACTCTTGAGTAACTGCCAAACTTTTCCACAGTGGCTGCCCTATTTTACATTCTTACCAGCAATATATGAGGGTTCCTATTTTCTGAGTTTTTTTCCCCCTTAATTATAGCCATCTTAGTGCATGTGAGGTGATACCTTGTTGTGGTTTTTATCTGCATTTCTCTGATGATTAATCACGTTGATCCTCCTGCCTCAGACTCCTGAGTAGCCAGGACTACAGGTGCTGTAGAACATATTTTCATGGGCTTCTTGGCCATTTGCATATATTATTTGGAAAAATGTTTAATCAAATATTTTGCTAATTTTTATTTAGCTTATTTATCTTTTTATTGTTGAGTTGTAGAGTTTTTCCTATATTTTGTACACTAGACCCTTATTGAATATATAATTTAAAACATGTTCTCCCATTCTCTATGTTGTCTTTTTATTTTTATTTTTAGAGTTTTCTTTGAAACGCAAAGACTTTAATTCCAAGGAAATCCAATTTATTTTTTTTTTTGTTATTGTTGCATGTTCTTTTGGTGTCATATGTTAAAAAATTACAAAAAATTCAAGATAATGAAGATTTAAAACTATGTTCCTCAAAATAATTTTATAGTTTTAGCTTTTACATTTAGGTGTTTATTTTTTTCCATTGAATTAATTTTTGTACATGGCTTAAGAATCAAAATGCATCCTTTTTCATATGGATGTGCAGCTATCCCTTCACTATTTGTTGAAATGACTACTCTTTCCCCATAGAATTATCCTGGCTTCCTCATGAAAAATCAATTTACATAGAGGTACAGGTTTGTTTTTCCACTTTCAGTTCTGTC
>NW_012155285.1:175225-178465 GCF_000956105.1 Propithecus coquereli
GCTAGGATTACAGGCGTGAGCCACCGCGCCCGGCCAAGTGTATTATTTTGTCATGAGCACATACGAATAATCCACTTAGCAGTTTCATTTATCCATGGAATATATAGAAAAGTAGTTGAAAGCATGGACTTCTGTAGCAGAAAGATTTAATTTAAATTTTGGTTTTTTCATTCCCGTTTACAAAGCCTTGAGGGCCATATTTGATTTTTTGGTCTTAATTTTCTCATCCACATATACAAATAATAATACCAGTGCATAACACACTCAATAAATATTTTAAATCACTCATACATGAATAAATAAATGAGATAAGGTCTGCTTCACCAATGTCTAAAATATACTGTGGCATCAATCAATAGTGGTTACTTTTGATAGTAGAATTTATATTATTATTAGTATCATCATTGTTATATTGAATAACATCAAGCTTCACTGTGCCAACTGATAGTGAAAAAGGATGAATAAAGTCCCTACCTTTTCTGGCTTTGGGGATAAGATACAAATAGAAGCTAAAATATCATATTCTTAGTATTTAAAAGTGATAAATCAAGGTTTACCCACAATCCAGCACCTAGGCCCATTCTCCTGGGATTGTCCTCCTGAACAAGAAGCTAAAGATGCCAAGTTATTCCCAGCACCAGGCCTTTCACCTCATAGTCTAAACGGTAAAACAAATCTGCTGTGGTAGGGACTGGATGGAAGCCAAGCTCATGCACAGGACTTTCTGGAAGGGACTGGATCTGCTTGAATCTGGTATGAAAACTGACCCAGTCAAGCTCGTGAGAGCATGGTGGGCAGAAGCTCTTCCTCCATGCCTCATACTTTGTCTCAGGAATTTCAGTCAAGCCCTCCTGTAAACCTACTACCTTAATAAGTATTTAAAGAACACAATCTACCTAGACATTTTCTTTAGATAATCTGGGAGGCTCATCCTGAAAGAAGGGAAACTGCTCTTTCTGTACTTTCTGGGGGCAGAATCATCACCCTCACCCAGACCCTCACTCTCGGTGCTCTATAGCCTCCAGCCAGCTCAGCACAATCATCTCCTAAACTTTTAAGAAAATTTTGAGGCTGAGCAAACAAACAAATGAAAAAACCCGAAATATCTTTGTGTTTCGATGTGATAGCCTGAGCCTCTAAATCCTAGGACCGAGGTCAAGAATTGCTAAGGTGTAGGATTACTGATGGGTAAGTAAAATGTAATCTCTGTCCCGAAGTACCAAAGATCACTGGTAGATGATGCACAAAACAACATGCTAAATTTTCCAAAAGATCAAGGAATGTCCAAGCTGTTTAATTATGAGAACAGCTTCTCAAGTGAAGGGCTATTTAAGTTCAGCCACAATGATGGTGACTGTGGTTGCTTTGGTAGAGCAGGCTCTATAGGTTGCATATACTAAAACATAGAGATATAAAAAGACAGTGAATTTTCAGTAACTACTAAGAAGTACCCTTCAGGATGTAGCAAGGGGGAAAGGGAGTAAATAGGCAGCAGAACAACTAACATTGCTAGAGGCCTTACCTTAGTTATCAAATTTCATTTTAGGGTAAGCTATATAATATAGAGAATGCATGATAGGTTCTGTAATAACTTCTTATAAATATTCATCAAAGATTTTTTTAAAAATTCTTAAAATGCTTGTGTCTAGTATTTCTGAACATGGTAAAGAAAGAATCAATGAATGAGATACAAAAATTGATCATTGCAATTCTCAAGAATTGACCAAAATTGTAGAATTATTTCTTTTAGAGACAAGTCTCTCCTGTCGCCCAGGCTGGAGTGCAGTGGCATGATCATAGCTCACTGTAGCCTCAAACTCCCAGGCTCAAGTGATCCTCCTGCCTCAGTCTCCTGAGTGGCTGAGACTATAGGTGCATGCTACCGCAACTGGCTAATGTTTTTTAAATTTTTTTGTAGAGACAGGATTTCACTATATTGCTCAGCCTGATCTTGAACTCCTGGCCTCGAGCAATCCTCCCGCATTGGCCTCCCAAAGTATTACAGGAATGAGCCACTGTGGTTGACCTCAAAATCATAGAATTAATTATGTTTTAATGACAAAATATGTACCTCTTTAATTCCAACATTTATCTTGATTAAATAAGTACATCAGTAGAAAGATCATCTTTTAAAAACTTATTAAAGTTAAAATATGCCTACTGTGTCAATTATGTTTATGTGACCATTTGAATGAGTTAATATAATTTAAAATGTAATTTTATTGGACATGACTACAGTCCACATACTGTAGGAGACAGAAGTATAAGATCAAATTTCTACAATTTTAGTAGCTTATGATTGTTCTATGCAGACAAATGGATTCTCCCTGTGGGTACCGCCCCTCAGTGATGCATGCCCAGCTTGGCATTCCTCAGGGCCCAGGAGCTCTACAATGGAGGTGCCTCTCTGAAAATTTCCACTTCTGTGACTTCTTGTTTTCTTCCATGTGTTCGCCTAGCAGAGTATGTCCCAGTTTCTTTAAATTCACCTCTTCATCTTTCAAGCTCTACTTGGATATATATAAACTCTACTTTGGAGATTTCATACACACACACACACACACACACACACACACACACACAACCTTTTTGCAGGAAATAAAAGGAGCTGCTATTCTGACAGGGAAAAGGTAATTCTGGCATTTTAAGCTTTTCGATGTTTGATTTGATTAAATATTATATTGAGAAAAGAAGACATATTCTTGGTCTCGCTGAACTTCTGAGGTAGCAAGTAGAATATAAGGGACCCCCGAGCCACAATTTGTTTCCTAATAATACTGTGTCCATCCACGAAGTCTCATCATTGTGAATATATAAAGTCAGGGTTTCACAGAAAAATGGTGAGGATTCTGAGATTGGAAAGAGCTACATAATCCCTTGGAGAATTTCTAATTAGGTTATTTTTACATTGTGTGTCTCTACAGTGCCCAAGGATACTGCTGAGTTGCTTCCCAGAACATCATAGTTTTAAAAGTTTGAAAATAACTGATGTAGGACAATAACCACATCTTATATATGAGATAACAGAAATATACAAAAAAGAAATCATTTGTTGAAAATCTAGTGATTTCCATCTCTATCACTATATGATACTGGAAAAATTATTTAAACCTTTTCTTGTTTCTTAATCTGTAAGGGGAGAAAATAATACCTCTTTATCAGGGTTGTTTTGAGTTGTAGAAGAGATAGTATATGTGATTACTACAGCATCTGGTTCAAAGTAACCACTCAAAAATAGAT
>NW_012155285.1:178515-180267 GCF_000956105.1 Propithecus coquereli
TTATGAAATTGAAGAAGGCCTCAACAAACGGAAACATATTCCAAGTTCATGATTGACAGACTAAATATTGATAAGACAATTCACTCTAAATTACCATCTAGTTACATTGCAATCTCACTCAAAATAATGGCTTTTTTTTTTTTTTTTTGGTAAGAATTGACATGCTCTTCTAAAATATATATGGAAAGGAAAAGGACTAAGAATAGACAAAATAATTTTGCAAAAGAATGACAGGGATAGAAGATCTGCATGATCTGATTTCAAACTTAGTATAAAGTTTCAGCAATAAAAAGACACAGGGTTGCCATAAGGTCAGGCATGAATCAGTGGAAGGGAACAGGAGGTCTAGAAATAGATGCAAACTTACAGTTAACTGATTTTAACAAACGTGTCATGGAAATTTAATCAGTAAAGAGTAGTCTTTTAAACAAACAGTTCTGCAAAGAATGAATAACAATATGGGGACTAAATGAAACCAGAAACTACAATGTCCCAGAGTAGGAGAAGATGAATGTCCCTGCTTGAGAAGAGTGACAGGAAATTTGCCTTTCTCTGCCTTTTTGTTCTATCCAGGACCTCAGTGGATTGGATGCTGCCCACCCAGATTGGTGAGGGAAGATCTTCTTTACTCATTCTACTAATTCAAATGTGAGCCTCTTTCAGAAACATCCTCACAGAAACACACCCAAAAATGATGTTCACCAGCTATTTGGACATTCCTTAACCCAGTCAATACGACACATAAACTTAACCATCACAAACATAAGATCTCATTAGGGAATTGCAAATTAAACTGACAATGAGGTATCACATGTACCTGTTGGGATGGCCAAAATTCAAAACACTGACCACATTAAATGCTGACAATGATGTGGAGCAACAGTGACTCTCACTCATTTTAATGGGAATACAAGAGGTCCAGCCACTTTGAAAGACAGTCTGGCAGTTTTATATAAAACTAAACACACCTTTGACATAAAATCCATCAATCGTGTCCATGGTATTTACCCAAATAAACTGAAAACTTACATCCAAATAAAACTTTCAAATGGATGTTTGTAGCAGCTTTATTCATAATTTTCAAAACGTGGAAGCAACCAAGATGTCTGACTGTGTGAGAATGTATAAGTAAATTGTGGTACATTCATACCATTCAGCACTACCATTCAGCACTTACTTAAAAAAAAAAGAGAGAAAGCTATCAATCACATGGGTAAACCTTAGATGTATATTACTAAGTGAAAGAAGATCATCTAAATATACTACATACTGTATGATTCCAATTATATGGCATTCTGGAAAAGGCAAAACTATGGAGGCAGTGAAAGGATCAGTGGTTGCCAAAGGTTAGGGGGGAAGGAAAGGATGAGTAGGAGGAGTTCAGACAACTTTTGGGGCAGTCAAATTACTCTGTACAATACTATAATGGTGGATATGTCATTACACATTTGTCAAAACCTATGGAATCTACAACACCAAGAGAATGGTAATGTAAACTATAGAGTTTGGGTGGAAATGATACATCAATGTAGATTCATTGATTGTAGCAAATGTACCACTCTGGTGTAGGATGTTGGTGGTGGGGGAATCCGTCCAGGTATGGGAACTGACTCGGGGTATATGGAAACTCTCTCTATTTTCCCCTCAATTATTTTGCTAGGAATTTAAAACTGCTATAAAAATGAAGTCTATTAAAAAATAAACAAATGCAATCAGTATGGTTAAGTTGCTATACATACACATAAGTGTATT
>NW_012155285.1:191961-194209 GCF_000956105.1 Propithecus coquereli
CATTAATTTTTCTGTCTATCCTACTCCAATAACATACTGTCTTGATTTCTGTGGCTTGGCTGTAAGTTTTGAAATAGAAAGTGTGAATCTTTCAATTTATTTCTTTGTTTTTGAGATTATTTTTGCTATTTAGGGCCTCATGGATTTCCCTATACATTCACTGTATCCTATAAGTTTTGGTACAACATATTTTTGGTGTTATTTATCCTAAGAATATTCTAATTTACCTTTTGATTTACTTTTGAAACACTGGTTATTTTGGAGTCTATTAATTTCTTCATATCTGTGAATTTTCCATTTTCCTTCAGTTATTGATTTCTAATTTATTCCACTGTAGTGTGAGAACATATTTTATATATGTATTTTTTAATATATCGATGCTTGTTTTGTAGCCTAATATATGGCTACCCTAGAGAATGTTCCATATTAACTTTAGAAGAATGTGTATTTGCTTTGATAGGTGAAATGTTCTACAGGTATCTGTAGGTCTAGTTAGTTTATAGTGATGCTTAATTTTTCTGTTTTTTTTTTTTACTGACCTATCCAGTTGCTGTATCCATTATCAAAAGTGAGGTATTACTGTATTACTGTCTCCAACTATTATTTTCCATTGCCTATTTATTTCTTCATTCAATTCTGTTATATTTTGCTTCAGGCATTTTGGAAGGCTTATGTTAGGTATATAAATGTTTATAATTGCTGTATCTTGTTGATAGATTGACCATTTTATCATTATACAATGTCTTTCTTTGTCTTTAGTAACAATTTTTTTTCTTAAAGTCTATTTTCTCTGGTGTTAGTGTAGTCACTCCAGTTCTCTTTTGGATAATATTTACATGGAATATCTTTTTCCATTTTTTTAGCATAACTAACTGGTCTGGTAAGGGGTAAATGACTCAGTGCTAGAGATATAGTTACCTTTTTCTTCCTTTTTACCTATGCCAATAGATTACTTCTCATTAGTAGCAATCTTTTCATGGTATTCTGTATGTTCTTTGACTGTAGTGGAATGAATTAAAATCAATAACTGAATTCTGAATTTTAGTGCTCAGTAGTATTTGTTGAATAAATGTTGCTTAGTGCTATGTAGAAGTGGTCTTCCTCTTATCAGCTGATGCTGAATTTTCAATTATTTTTATTTACCAGAAAGAAAACATAGCTAAATCAATTTCCTCACATTCGATTTAATTCCAAAATTTCCATTTATATTTTATAATATGAAGCATCTGTTGTAAAGGATAATCATTGATAGGCAAGTAAATGGATCTCTCTTGATTTCACTTTTCTAACCTGTAATATAAGAGTATTTGATTAGAATATATAAGCAGCCTCAGATTCTTTATTAATCTCTGCCATAGATTCTGTAACACTGTAACTCATTTTTCTTAGGTTTTGTAGAACAAGTGTGTCAGATTTCCTAGAGCAATATGTGGCCCCTTTCAGTAGCATTACCATTCCAGGATCTTGTTACAAAAGCAAATTGTTAAACCCCATTCCAGACCTACTAAATCAGAAATGCTAGGGGTGGGGCCCTGCAATCTGCCTTTAACAAGCCCTCTTGGGGATTCTTATGTAGCTAAAGTTGAAAAACCACTGTCCTAGAAATTCTCTTAACTCTGTGGTAGGAGAGAATTGAATAATTGTTTTTCTTTATGGCATCAGCTTCTCAGTAGTGGGCAAAACTTCTAGCCCTTCCTCAATTTTCTGAAATAATTGACTTTGTAAGCATGTAAATTGGATCATATATGTAACTTTCAGCTCCATAAACATAATTGAAATATTGAACATTGAAGTTTGAAATCAAATGCTTTCTTATAAAAATTTATAAATATACTTAAAGACCTATTGTGTAGAATATATCCTACACTTATTAGTTAATGCGGAATTTCCTGATCATTTAAATGATTGCATATTATATTAATTGAAATAAAATCAATTAACCTCCTTGGTTCTCATTGCTTCATCTGTAAAACAAAAGTGATCTCAATGAAGACTTCTTGATGTAAAATCCTATGATTCAGGAATTCAACAATTTAATACCAGGACATCAGAATATTTAGTACTATGTATAATATATAACAGAGGATCAGGTTACTGTAAAATTTTCACCTTGATGTTTTAGCAATCCAAACACATAGCCCTTATAAATAAAAGTCCCTTAAAGATTATGTCTTTATGAAAGTCTATTTAAGGTAACACAAGCAGGTTTACTTCTATGAAAAAAATTTAATAATAATTTTTGTGACTG
>NW_012155285.1:197861-200064 GCF_000956105.1 Propithecus coquereli
TATTATCTCATTTAATTGCCATACAACCCTCTGAAGTATTATCAAACACACTTTGCAGTTAAGAAAAGAAATAGAGAGTTTAAGTCAATTGCTCAGTTGACACAGGAAATAACTGATGGAGAGCTTGTAATAAAGCACAGAGAGTTTTTCATTATATAATATAAATTAGGTTCATATCCGTTCATTTACTCAGTCATTTTTTTAGTTATTTAACACATTTGTTTAGTATCTTGTTTCAAGCATTTTACTATATGCGGAAATAAATCAGTGAATGAGGCAGTGGACCTGGTCTACTGTAGCTTTAAGACCAGAGGTTTTGTGCTTAAACCATAGCAGAAACTGTAACATTATATATATTTATATATAGATAGATATTTACATATATAGATAGCAGGGTGTAAACATTAGTAACAATGTTACAGTAGTGCATAAAAAATGAGTAACAGTGATTCACTTAGGGTCAAATTTTGTTGTGAATCCAAAAGGGAAATGAAGACAAAGAAAATAATAACCTGATTTTGAGGGCTTATTAATTTTTAACACTATAAATAAGAGCAGTTTTCATATATCTCATTATACCTTTTAAAATTTCACAAAAACCTCAATTTAATGAGGAAACTGAAGTCCAATGGGCTAAATCCTTTGTTCTATATGACACAACTAATAAATAAAATACCTAAGGTGAAACATAGTACTACCTGATTTTGAAAGATCATATCCTTTCAAACTTTCTATTGACCCATGGCGTTGCTCCTCCCTTGATCTCAGCTCGTACCTAGCAAGAGAAAACATCCTCCGAAATCTACCTTCTTCTACTTTCAACTCTGCCTGTCTATTTTCTGGGAGCATAATTAAATAGGTGAAGTCGCCTTCACAGAAGTTATTTGCTAGGAGCTGGGCAGATGTATGCCAGACATTTCTCCTGGGAGGATGAAGAATCCCCCTTAGAGCTTGGGAAAACTAACATTGAATCAGCTGTATGGAGCAAATAAGTTTTAACCTTTAGTTTCCTGGCAGGGTTGTCCCAATGTATGTGCGTGCAAGATCTTGTTGCTGTCCACGGTACAGCTCCACCATGTTTATGGTATCTCACTCTTACCAAGACTCCTGGAAAATTTTCTGGAATATATTCCCCTGATTGAGACTCCAAACTAACACTTTCATTTCTCTCTTTTGTGAAAAATGATTATCATGGGTCCCATTTCTCCAGTGATGTACAAAATGCGTGGAAGTATATGTGAATGAAAGAGATGCTATGTGTCCTTCTTCCAGTCATTCATTTTTGTTTTTATGTGATATATTTAACCTAGTTTCAATCATCTCACATAAATGCTCATGTACTCGTGCATGACATTTGCATAGTATTTCACAATTTAAAAATTGCTGCCATACATTTTACATAATCAATTTTCATAACAATACTGAGGTGTTATTCTCTTTCATAATTTACACATGACAAAGCTTTGATTCTATGATACATTATTTGCAAATAAATAATAAGCAACAGAATCCATTTTGCAATGCATGCCTTTTGTTTCCATATGATTCTGTAGATTTCTTCATGATTCAAAACATTTTTATTCTTTCAAATAATGATAAAACATTAGTACATTTTTAATTTACTAATGATTACTATAAATCTATACTTCTTTTTTTCCTGATTTCAATATTTCTTAAAAATCATCATGTATTTGGTGGGTTGACAAAATACAATAGCTCAGAAATGTTGATTAGCTTAAAAAGTAGCTGTCCTAGCAACAGTTAAAAATAATTGAAATGCGATCATGCATTACTCTCTTCCCTACTTTCAATTATATCAAATATAACTCTGAAGGTACTTTAGATTTCACCAAAATTCATCAGCCTCCAGTAATTCTATTTTCATGAGTTAGCTTACCATTTCCTATAAAGGTAAATAAATTCCTCTTTCAAACCCACCTGACAGTCTCTTCCACTTTAACTTTTTTCTCTTTCTACCAACTTCATTAAGGACGAGAAAGCTAGTACATTAGAAGTCTTCTCTAGTTTCTCTCCAGTTCTTAACCTAATACCTGGAGAATGCCAGATACTCAAATAAATACCTGCCACATTGAGTGAAAAAGAAACGCCTTTCTAAATTTCAATTGGATTTTTTGCAGACAATTAGTCTCTACGTGTAGACATTATCTAATTTAAATCTAAATTCATTCTCCAAATTTTAATG
>NW_012155285.1:200114-201926 GCF_000956105.1 Propithecus coquereli
TTCTTGAAAAGAAGCCTAGACTCATACTCTCCACTTTATTAACTCTTATACACTCTTCCCTCCATACAACAATTAACTGAAAATCTTTTTGCCAATATTAGAAATGTTTTCCTAAAAGCAAACCCAAAGGTGTATTTTAATTCTTTATCTTGCTGAACTTCTCCTGAACACATGGTAGAGTTGACTGATATTTTAACAATTATTCTCTATTTTTGATAGTCTTCTAAATATGGCCTCCAATGTTTTGTCCCTGAATTCCTTTTTCTCTTGTTTATGTATGCTTTTTTAGATTATTTTGTTAATTCTAATGATTTCTACTATCAAAAGACATTTTCTCAATCTTCTTTCCAAACCACAAAGCTATATATTTATTACTACTTATGGAGCTTACCTGGATAGCCCCCAAATCTTTAATCTTCATGTGACCAAAATAAACTCTCATTTTTCACAAATGCTAAAGTCTGTTCCATCTCTTTTATTCTCTGTTTCACTATCAACCATACAATTTTAAGGGCTAAGACATCATTGTCATTATCAATCACACAGTTTTAAAAGCTTACACACTTGGTATTACTGCTACTCTACTTCCCAGGTCCTTTGAGAACAAATCCAAAATTTATCAAATTGGGTTGCTTCTTATTCAGAAATATCTGTTAGATTCACTTCATTTTCAAGTCCCATTAACTCAGTTATTTTTCTCATCATTTCCTATTTAGACTGTTTTAATAACCTTCCACATAGATTTCCTCCTATAAAATTTTCTCTATTCTCTCCCTCAATGAGAAAAATGGTGCTTAAAATCTCTTCAGTTTATCACTCCATTTATGATAATATTCAACTCCTCAGCTTGGAGGGCCTTTTGCCACCTGTGCCAAGTTTGATTTCCTTGTATTTCTGAAGTTCATGTTAAGAAGTCACATAGTTCTGCATAGATCCCAAATTCTTTGAAAACACAATACCTACACTTAGAATATTTATCTTTGCTTGTAAGACTGTCTCCAAAATTTCTTTAAAAATATGCTATTAGAATTTCAACGCCCAGTCAACAATCAACTCTTCAGTGAAGCAACGAAACACATACTTGCTTTTGAGTCCAACAAACCTAGCTTTGTATCCTATTCTCTCTCCTACTCCCTCTGACACCTTGTGCAGAGTTCTCAACTTCAGTTGTCCTTATGGATGAAATTGGAAGGACTATACCTATTTCATAAGTTTATTGGAGGACTAAATCAGACAATGAATATAACTTGTTTGGTAAAGAACCTGAAACATAGGGAACACTTAATAAAACATAGCTGTTAGTGGTGGTTGTGGTAGTAGCAGCTATAGTAGTTACATTAATAGTAAAATAGACTTTTAAGGAAGAGATTAGAGCTCTTTATTTTGTGCTGTGAGGCCATTTTATTTGTCTCAAAATTTGCTTTAAAAGTGATATTATATTTTTTTCCACATTTATATCCTCATCTCCCAATAAATATTAACTTTCTTTTGGAGATGAAGGGCTTAAATATTTCATTCATGTTTGTCTCTACTTAGCACAGGACTGAGTACAACATAGTTGCTTATTAAATGTGGATTGTAGGAATTACAAGAGAGGGCATTATCTCCATTTAATAGTAAAAGTAGAGAAAAACTGGTAAATTAAGAGAGGGTTTCACAAAAAAAAAAAAGGGGGCTTATTTTAACCTGCTACAATTTATAAGCCACTCATACTATTGACAATAAAAGTTTACTTTATGAATTATGGGCTGCACAATATTTCCTTATTATCTCATTTAATTGCCATACAACCCTCTGAAGTATTATCAAACA
>NW_012155285.1:201976-203858 GCF_000956105.1 Propithecus coquereli
AAAAAAAAAAAAAAAAAAAAAAACGTTATATTGAAATGAAATTTATCACCATCAAATTCCAGCACTGACTAGGAGGAGAGAAATTAGAATCCTACTTGATATTATATGTTCAAACTCAACCTACTTTGGGATTTATTGTACCTCAAGAACAAGATCTGATTCCAATTAGCAATTTATTTATTCAGGAAATATTTCATAAATGTCTTACTTCTTCCCAGGTATAATATCCTGGGTTTTGGATTTGGAGCAAAAAAATTACAGTTCCTGGCATACGAAACTAATATTGACTGATTACAAACTGAGTTTTAAGTAATATCCAGTTGATAGTGTTCAAACATGAATAAGATATAGGATATTTCTCTCAAAAGATAATGTTAATTCATAACATGGATTGGACACTGTTGGACACTGCACTCAACATACCTTTCCTCATATATTTACCCATTCGATAAATATTCTTTGAGCATCTACGATGTGTCAGAATGCAGTAAGTTTGGGAAATAACTATAAACAAAACAGACAATATTCCATCTTTATGGAGCTCATAGTCTAGTGGGTGACGACATATATAAAGAGTAAATATAATAAATAAGCAAATTATGTAGTATGTTAGAAGATGAAAAGTATTACATAAAAAAAGCGAAATGGGGTGAAGGGGCCCAAAATGCTGCTGGGCTGTAGTAATTTTAAATACAATTTTTCATGGAGACCTATTGAGAAGGTAACATTTGAGCAAAAAGTTGAAAATTAATAAGTGGTCTTGGGAGCACGCCTGAAATGTGTGATCAATGCCTGAGAGACAAGGGTTGCTAATAAAGAGTGAGAAGACTCCTAGGAGAGGAGGTCAGAGAGAAAATGTGTTGCCAGATTACACAGAGAGTTTTGGGAACTAGAATTAGTCTAGGATTAGATAGGATTTGACTTTTATTCTGAGAGGAATCCAAAAGGTTTCAGTCAGAGGAGAGATATAATTTGAATTTGGTTTTTTTAAAAAAAAAAGCCTCTCTGAGTGCTTTACTGAGTTAGGAGGCTATTAAAATAATGTAGGTAAAAAATAATATAGATTGGAAATTATGGTACCTCAGTCCATAAGAATGAAAACAATGAGGAATGGTAAGATTCTGGATATGTTAAAGGTAGAGTTAGCTAGATTTCATGAGAGACTGAATTTTGGCTGTCAGAAAAAGGGTCGAGAATGACTCCAAGATTTCTTTCCTGAGCAATTTATAAGATTGAGTTTTGCCATTGACTAAGATAGATAGAATATTAGGTGGAACAAGTTCGAGTTAGACTATTTCAATTTTGAACATGTGAAATTTGACATATCTTATAGATTTGACAAGTTTTTGTGTGAAAAAGACAGTTAACAAATCAGAATGGATACAGTCATTTTTTGTTGGAAAGATGGGTTGGCATCTATCTAACACATGGATTGAGAGATGATCTCTTCATTAGAGTAGGAGACCCTGTCTTCATTAATATCAGGGAGAGACAGAATATACAGATGTAGATGCTCAGAAGCTGGTTAGTCTGGTGGTCAAAATCTAGGGAAAGTCTCTTAGGAATATTCAGTCGTGTCACTGAAGAAGGAAACAAGGCCATTGGCTAAGAGCAAAGATGGGAAGGATGTTTTGGCACTGTGACCAGAGTCAAGAATTTGTAACAGAATCTTCAAAGGGAGTAGAAGGTTCAATAGATTGTTAGCATTCTTTACAACTGTCCTATTTCCTGCATCTACATCTTCTCCTTCGTTGTTGATTTTGTTTCTTTCTATATAGTAAGCCATAGGACTTTGCCATTTTTTACGCGCCAAAAATTGTTAAAAATTTCAGCCATTTCGTATAGTTCTGTTAGTAAATACAAATATTCTCAAGTCTCTTTC
>NW_012155285.1:203908-207229 GCF_000956105.1 Propithecus coquereli
AGAAAGCCTGGTAATGGAGAATAATTTTACTGCCCCCGCTTTTTACTTTATTTCCCAAATTGAAAAATGCATTATGGCAAATAATCACTTTTCTTTAAATTTGACACATACTTTGAATGTAGGATGGTATAGTTTTGTGCTGAAAGTGTAGTCAAGATTTTTTCCCTGATTCCAAGGTTAATGGTAGCCTAAATAATAAAGAAGCAGATGAATGAAAATTTCTCCCTTACATATTAGGTGAGACTTGGTATAATATTTAAAGAAATTTCCTACCAACTTAGAATGTTACAGTGCAATATGAGCGATGCACATAAAGTGGAGTGAGAGAGAAATGGAGGAAGATATTACTTTCCTGAAATTGATCGGCAGAGATTATAGAGAGAGGATAGGATTTGAACAATGTATTCGAGAACAGTGACAATATTTGTTTGGCTTATCACGGTATCACTAGAACAGTGGCTCTCGGTGAGGGGTAACTTTGTGAACAAGGAAACATTAAACAATGTCTGGAGAACTTTTAGGTTGTCATAGCTGGCAGGTACTACTGGCATTTAGTGGGTACAGGACAAGGATGCTGCTAAATATCCTACAATGGTCAGGAAAGCCTCCCAGAGCAAAGAATTTTCCAACCCAAAAGGTCAATATCGCTGCTGGTGAGAAACCCTGCCCTTGAATCTGGCATAGAGCTTGACAAGGAGTATATTTAATAGATACTAATTGAATAAGTGGATGGATGCTTGCAAAAATGGATATTAGCAATACAAAGACAAACTTGGAGACACACGTAGCATAAGAATGAGGAGAGAGAAGACAATAATATTTTAGAAAGGTGAAATAAGACAAAGAATGAATAAGAGATGGGGTAAGGTCAGTTCAAGGTGGAATATTAAACAACAGGGTCAATATGACAGAACTTTTGGCTAAGGTGAGTGTGATTCAAGTTTCTGTCACTGACAAATCACATATGGGTTTGGTAATGATAACACCTCAGAAAACGTAGAATTAGTAATGATAGTTACAAGTGAACATTTAAACTGTGCTGACTATATTTTCTTTCATGCTTTTGTTTCTTTAAGTTGCTTCGTGCTCTCCATTGCTTCAGTTTTATGTGAGAAGAGAGCCAATATTAATTTAAAATCTAGGTTTTATATGAGCTATTAATATCAATGACGTAGACAATGTAGCTCTGAGTCTATTTATTCACCAATAGGCTTTAGGATTCACCATCACTTATCAGTCATTGGAAATGCAGACAGAATGTCTAAGCAGAAAGGCCTGGCCTTTACAGACACTGATTAGAACACCAACCCCTAATTAATGGCAGGAAACAGTGGCAAAATTTATTTGCTTTTATATACGAAAATATTTGAGTGCACCCCCTGCTAAACCACCTGCAAAACTTAGAATTTTCCCACACCATTTATCCTTAATCTTACCATATGAGTGGAGTGACTACTTACAGGAAATTTTATATATATATATATATAAATTGCAAAATATATGCAAATTTTAGTTTCAGTTTTGCTCTTTTGGCCATGCAAAAGACAAATGTCTTCTACATGACAGCCTTTCCAATATTGTCAGAATGTCCTTGTGACCTCAGCTACGAATCCATCCCTCATTCTTTCATGATTAGTGAGAAAAAGAATCAGGAATAGGAGTTACAAACTTTTTCTAGAAATAAGCCAGATAATAAACATTTTAGGTTTTATGAACCTTATGATGTCAATGATGTAAGTTTAATGCAAAAGCAGTTGTAGATAATGTGTTAATAAATCTGTGGCTATGTGTTAATAAAATTGTTACAAAAACAGGTGGCAGGCTGGATTTAGCCCCTTATTTATTCCTAATCAAGAGGATTAACAGCTCAAGCAATGATTAGGAGAAATTTTTTCTAAGTTACTATTATTTTAGAAACTTTGTGGTGAAAGGTAATTTTATAAATCATGTGATGGCCAACAATGGCTGCACCTTCTAATCACTCTCATATTTTTTTATTAATGTAGTCCTTAGATATGTATCAGAGTTAGATTGTTTCTTTGGGAACGTAAGTCCCAAAAATATCCAGGGGAGTTGGGAGAGTTCAGAGAAATTGCCTAGCATTCCTTAGCTTGCAACATTTTAGAAAAGTAAAATCGAACCACAGTGGAAGAAGAATTCATAAAGCACAACATTCAGTCTAAATAATGGTTACAAGAGCAAAAAAGGAGCAGCCCAAATGCAATTAGATGATTGTAGAGATGGAGGCTGACAGAGGATAAATTATGATCAAGTTTTCACCATTGACTTTTGGAACCATCCTTGGGCCACTGTCCAGGCACCTGTAAGGCTGCAAATTCAAACACCTAACTTAGGTCCAAGACATTTTCTGATTTCTAGGATGCACTTTACATCAAAGAACAGTAAATTCACTTGAAATTTCCTTAGTAGGTGAAGATTTTCACTGTATAACAGTTTGCTTCTTGGACTTTCTCCTTTTAAAACATGGGTGTGTCATAGCTAGATTGCTAATTTCAGTCATTCTTTCCTTCTTACAGCCAGAAAGAGATATCCCGAGTATGGTAGCTTGGATTTGAGGAGAGAATGCATAAAGGGTAATGGTCGATGTAAAAATGAGTGTCATGAAAATGAAGTTAGGATTGCTTACTGCATAAGACCTGGAACTCACTGCTGCTTGCAGACATAAGGATGACAGAAGAAAAGAGACATATGCTCCATGAAGAGAGGACCATGGTTACTAAGTTTCTCAGCACGTCCTTCAAGGCCTATGTGTCTCTATAATACACAAATAATTAAATAAAATGTAATAATGAGCCTGAGTGGTTCAGCACAAGTGGTTCTAATTCACACCCATACATGGTGCCTTGACATTGCACTTTTCTCTTGATTTATTGATACCAGAAGTAGCAGAATTTATTTTATGGAAGTTCCTCGAGAACTCCCCAAAGTTCTATGTGTCTCATGGTCATTGACATGAGTAATGTTGTGGGAAACCCTTCAAAGAATCGAAGAAACACATTTCTGAGATACAAGCTTTCAATAGAAATTGTGCTTTATAGATTACTCAATGAAAAAATATAAATCCACTGAACTTGAGAGACTGAACAATGAGAGGGCAGATCTTTCTTGAGAGAAAAACAGAGCTGAGGTGAGAGAATGACCAGAAAGTAGGAATGGTAGAAGAGAGGAAAATCACAACCAGCTTCAGTATCTACTCTCATTTATTATTTAGTAAATAAAAATACGCATCAAGAAATAGGAAAGGGGATAAAAAGGAAGGAGAAGAATTTCAGGAAGGAGAAGAGACTATGCATAATTAAA
>NW_012155285.1:207969-209501 GCF_000956105.1 Propithecus coquereli
ATCACAAGGGACCGATGAATTTTTAGTGGTTTATTTTAATAAACATGAGTTCTATTAGGAAGCAATTCTTTGCTCAGCACATATTGGAGCCTTAATGTATTATTTTTCATAGATTTTAATAACTTAAAATAGTCTTTGACTATTCAATGTGTTCCTTTGCAATATAAAGTATTTTTACAATATTCATTTATAACAGGGTTTCTCAACCTTGGCACCATTGATATTGTGGCTTATATAATTCTTTATTGTGGAAGCCATCTTCTTCATTGTATGTTTTACAGCATCCCTAGCTTCTGCCCACTAGATGCTAATCGCATCCCTTCCCCTAATTGTGATAATCAAAAATGTCTACCATATTGCCAAATATCCCCTTTGGGGGAGGGGACAAGACAAAACCACACCTAGCTAAGAACTATTGATTTATGAAGTTAAACACTCATTCTCACAAAAATTTAAAAATAAAAAGAAACAATAAAAAAGTAACATTTTCAGGTAGCCAATAATATTTTCTGTGTCTTATGAGAATAATTATCTATTCAAAATGTTCATATGTTATTATATATGGGCTATTCCATATGGGCAATGTAGCAATGTATATGCTACATTGATGGCTCCAGGAAAAGAAGTCAGCCTAAGTTTTGGATAATGAATATATTAGCCATGTCAGGAAAGAGATTTCTAAAATTAAATGCTTGAAATAAAAGTTTGATTAGTATTTATCTTACCTAACCAGACTGAGCCATCAGTACATTAAGACTCATAAAGCAGAATTAAGAAGCCTAATGTACCATCAACATGGGGGAAAATAAAAATTGAGCTTGTTAGGGGCCTCCAAGAAGTTGAAGATGATGAGGGGTTTTCTAGAAAACTCTTGAAGCATCTCTGCACATAAACTAGGCTATGGTGATTATTGGTATACCCTCTATCCTTTAGTACGTGATAGAGAGAAACCAAAACTACCTAAATTTCTGAGATTGTCTTTCCTTATGTAGTCAAGTGTACATTCAAGCCACCAGCCACTGAACTCAGCTCAAGGGACAAATGCAAAACACCTGAAGAGAATGTGACCCTATGTACATTAACTATGAAATTAATATCCTTCCCTGAGGACAGCTTTGAAGTATTTTCTGTGTACAATATCAAGACTAAAAACTCTAGAAACCCCTTTGATGAAATTCTATAGCATATTTTCTTAAAGAAATAAAGGTTTTACTAATTATTCTGTCCCCAGAACTTACAGGTTTCCAACTTTGTAATTTATTAACAAAAAGATGACTCCCCACTGCCAAAAAAGTAAATGCTTGTAGATAGGAAGATTTCTGGCAATTTTCTTGCTAATATAGTGTAATTTCATTGTATGAACTGACAAAAGAGCTAGATAGTCTTAAACTAGTTAGTTCTAAAAAACTGAAAGTTTTACATTTTTCCTTCATTTGGCCCAGAATATAAGTTTTCATAACAGCGTGTATGCCTTCACTTTTAGTTTTCTGTGAGTCTTTGGCAGTGACACTGATGAAATAGATACCGCCAAG
>NW_012155285.1:213022-214731 GCF_000956105.1 Propithecus coquereli
TTTTTAAGATGAGTTCTTGCTATGTTGCCCAGAATGGCCTCGGTCTTGGGCTCAAGCAATCCTCCTGCCTCAGCCTCCAACATAGCTAGGATTATGGGCACACACCGCTGTGCCTGACTTTGTCTAACTTTCTTTTGATTAATGTTAGCATAATATATACTTTCCCACCCTTTCATTTGCAACCTATTTGTGTTTTGTATTTGGTGTGTTTTCCTTATAGGTAGCATGTAATTAGGTACTTAGCTATGAACATTTAATGTAATTTTGACATATTTTGTTTATATCTATCATCTTATCAATTTGTTTCCTATTTGTTCCTTTTATTATTTGTTTCTATTGTCCTGTTTTACTGCCTACTTTTGAATTAATTGTGCATTTTTTGGGATTTTATCTCCTTTGTTGGATTATTAGCTATAATACATTGTGTTATTTTAGTGGATGCTTTAGTATTTAAAGTTGATATCTTTATTTTCTTCATTCTGCCTTCTAGTGATACTATACTTCACATATAGTATTAATATAATAACCTTAAAAGAATATACTTCCATTTTTCCCCTCCTGGTTTTGTGCCATTGTTGATATACATTTTACTTCTATATAGTTTATAAATACATTATTATTACTTTGACTTTAAGTAGTTAATTGTTATTTAAAGTGATTTAAGTAATAAGAAAAAACTTTATATTTAGAGATTTACCATTTAAGTGTTCTTTATGCTTTATTTAGATCTATTTTCCATTTGCTATTTTTTTCCATTTGAAGAACTTCCCATTATATTTCTTAATATTTCTGCTAATGATCAATTCTTTTAGCTTTTTATGTCTCAAAATTTTTTATTTTGACTTGTTTCTTGAATGATGTATTTCCTGAATTAAAAAACAAATCCAACGCTGACCGTTTGTTGTTGCTTTTTTTTTTCAGTACCTTAAAGCCACTGCTCCATTGTCTTCAAGCTTGCATTATATCTGATGAGAAAACTGCTGTCATCCCTATCTTTTGTTATTGGCCAATGAAAAGTGATTGCTGGCACAAGTTTTCTATCAGAGACTTGGAATTGCCCCTGAAAGCAACCTAGGCTTTTCTAGTGTTTTGAATGACGTAGAATACACTTTAGCTGTATTTCCCATTCTTCAGTGTTTGATGCAGGGAGGCCAGAACTCCCTTAAGTACTTGGATGGGAGTTGCTAGATTTTTTTATTTGTTTATACCAATGTGCATTAAAATAACTAAATTTACTATAATCAAGCCAAGGAAGAAATGTAGTCATTATAAAGGACTTAATGAGTCTGATCAGAAAGATCAGAAACCTTCCAAAACTGATCTTTTCATATTCTCGCTTGCTGCTCTGGGGTGGGAGTGGAAGTCAACTAAAGGAAAATTAATTAGCTTGAAACATGAAGATGTACACTAAACATTTTCCCTGGGAGTATGAATCATACCACAGACCTTGAAAGAACTTACCTTGAATCAACTATACAGGGTTAGTTGTGAGGTTTTAACTACTAAGTTGTCTCTATGAGTGTGCATAATTATATTAGATAAGCAGTCCATGGTGTCTCACACTAGCTAAGATTTCCAGAAGCCTTCAAACTATACACCAAAATCAGTGTATACCTTTTTTCTCTTCCCATTAAAATTCATTTATTTTTAATCTTATTTTTCTAGGGATGTCTAATTATGCTTAGGTTTAAATGAAAGTCTACATAAAA
>NW_012155285.1:215361-218038 GCF_000956105.1 Propithecus coquereli
AATAATAGCAAAATTGAATCAATATGGATTTTGTATTTTAACAAAATTTATCATCATCTAGATATTATCTCATCTCTGAAGAAAATAAGTACATTAACCTAAACACTTATAACAGTAGATTTAAAGAATATTAGAAACAAAATCTAGTGGTATTATATACCCTCATTCTACAATTGAGGAGCCTCAGACTTAGAAAATATATGAAATGGTCCAATGTTAAAATGTTAAAAGTTGCTGAGCCTTGGTTAGGACAGGGACACATTAATTTAGTGGTTCTCAAAATGTTATCCTTTGACCAGCAACATCAGCAACTCCTGGGAACTTAGAAATGTGCATTGTCAGGCCCCACTCCAGACATATGGAATGAGAAGCTCAGTAGGTGGGGAACCACAGTCTGTTTTAATAGCCCCCTCAGATGATTCTGATGAATGCTAAAATCTGAGAACCATTGCTCTAAATCCACTATGCTTTCCTCACATCACACAGTCTCATGCAATCTGAGAGTTGACAAGTAATGTGAAGACCTTGGGACTACTGTTAGCAATAAGTAAGCAAAAAGAAAGACATGTCCCCTAATAGAAGTACTGGGGCAGCTTCTGAAAATTTTAAGGAGCTTAGTTCATAAAATCATGAAATGGGACTGGATGAGACTCATCATTTTTCATTTCAATTGCTAAACTTACCACATCCTATGGAAATGCACAATTCACTGGTTTAGAGATTTTTAATTTAGAATGTTTCTTTTCTTATTAGAGATTCTTCAATGATGGGCAAGAAAGTTCAGCGAAGATTTCAGTAAGGAATTGCAGACACATAATATTTGACCTTGGATTTTTGACTCCATGATGCCTGTATTGAAGCTTCCTCCATGCCCATAGTTTAAGCTACCCACAATAATGTGTTGCATCCTTTGAGAGATATAGAGATAAATAAAAGACAGTCCCTAATTTTAAGGGTCCCTTCAATTGCACAATTTGCCTGAAGCTACTGACTTTAGTCATTTCACATGGTACTTTCATGTCTTAGATATATGTATCAAGTAAGTAACTATTTAACTGAGAGAACAGAAGAATACAGAATAAAAATAGAGTAGAGGACTAGAACCCTGAAGCTTGAACTGTTCTTTATCTTTCACGTGTGCCTTTAACAATAAAGGATTTCTGCTTTGACAAATGTACATTCTGTTTCTCTCTGCCCATAAGCACAAAATGTACAAATAAAGAAATTCATAGAAAATGATGTAAAATAATGTAATGACAAGGAAAGTTTCTCATATATGAAAAGGAGCTTGACTATCATTTTTGTCTTTGTTCCCCTATATGTAACATAAAGAGAAAGATACCTTTCTATTATACAGAAGCTGGATATAAATTTAATTGTCTGTTATATTTATAAAAATTTCTCTGGTGCCATGTTCATGCTATGCTTTTTCCTCTCGGAAATTTCTCCCCTTATTCTAGATTCAGGATTTAATTACAGGTTGACATTGTCTTAAAATTCTTCTTCCATGTCAACAATAACATGAAAAGTTGAACCCTCAATCCCTGTATCTCAATCAGTTTTTCCATGCGATTGTTATTAACTTCCTCTCTATTCACACAACCATTACAAAGTTGGTTTGGTAATTTCATCAAGTAAATAATCCTTCTCACTCCCAGCTCCCTAATAGGACAGAAGTAGAGAAATACAAAGCCAGAATGCAGAGAAACAGGTATAAGAATTAATGGGACAGAATATCGCTGAGAAGTCCCATTGCAGTTATTCCTAATGCAAGCCCCACATTTGTCTTTCCTCTTTGGTTTGGTTTTGTATAAGCTCTTTCAAATTCCACAATTATGCTTAAGCTACCTTGAGTATCTGTTATTTTCAAACACAACCTATAACTCAGACATTATACTTGAAAGATGCTGGAGGCTCACACAAAGGTAGACAATAATTGAAAATACTTTGGAGATATAATTAATATTTTAATAATGGTAAACTTGGAAAAGGTGTTTTTTAACTTCTCTGGGTTTTAGTTTTCTCATCTGTAAAACAAGGAAGAAGAAACAAAATATTTTTATTTGTAACTAAAAATTATTTTGATTAGCATTTATTTCCTATTCCATTTTTAAAAATAAGATTTTGCGTGAGAAGGACCAGGCAGCCATCCAGGTCCTCCAGGTGTCCAAGCTTAACACTGAATTTACATTCTTTTAAATGTCATTTGTTTCCTTCAATTCAGGTGCATGTCATTGTTTATTAAATAAGTTATCATAGGTAATTTGACTTGGACCAATCTTACGGGATTCATTAGAATTGCACATTTTAACAATTTCAATACCAGTTGACTTACCACGAAAATCTCACAAAGCATTTCCTTGGTATTCAATTAATTCTTGTTCTACTTCATGGTGGCTTAGAAGTTTTATGAACCAACCCACTTCTTCATTAGAGTTCTAGAAATTCTTACTCAGTCCAATGATATGATCTTAAGGTTATTAGAAACCTATATTTTTTAGAGTCTTTTCTATGAATCTCCTCAAAGATAAAACACTTTACACTTATAGTTGCTTACAATAACTTTCAGGAAAATACTAGAGTAAAACAATTAACTCTATGTTGATGTTAAGACTTTATATGTGCATACTGAAAGATTTGATGAGAGTTCAGTATAATGCAATTGACAAGGAAATTT
>NW_012155285.1:218755-231533 GCF_000956105.1 Propithecus coquereli
ATTACTTTCCTTGAATACTTGCATATATAGCATTTTCCTTATTATTTCTAGTATTTTTACTTACATATATTCATTAGAATTCCTAACTCTTACTTACCCATAATTTCCAGCACACACTAGGAAGCGAGCAATTGTGAATTTTATGTCACAGCAGCAATCTGTAGATTAGCAACTTTATAAATCATAATTTCTAGGAGTATATAACATTTCACCATGGCACAGAACATGTTCAGCACCAATCCCAACTATATTTAGATTCTCTGTAATAAAAACAAACTATGGAGGAGGCAAAATTTTTTTATCTCTATTCTCAGGTTTTTTGTTTATGCAAATGTTTGTTTATGCAAATTATTCTCAGACTCAACTTCCCATCCTTCATGATAAGAATGTCAAAACTTTCTGGTACAGAAAGGACACCTTTAACATGAGAAGTTTATCTTACATCTATTTAATTCATTTGTTTTTGACAATTACATTTGGATTTCTCATGAAAATGAAACATTAAACAGCTAGCTAGCCGTCAGTTTAAGTTAATTTTTCTTGCTCACTGCTTTGTAATGCGGAGATAACATGAACTTATTTTGCTAATAAACCTAGGTAGAAAAAGGTGTACATATGTATAATACTTAATGCTGACAATTCTAAGGACATGCCTGTGTTAATCAAACTGATCCACTTTTACTAGGTTTTATTTACCAAAGATTATGATGGATTATATGAACTTGAAAAACAAGTTTGGGTTAGTTTCTGTCTTTCTGAGGGTGTAAGAAATAATTTATGTGAGTGCTTCTTTTTTTGAGTCAATTAAAATAAATCTCTTTTAGAATTTAATTTTGGCAATACCATAAAAATAGACAAATATTACATATATGTAACATAGTACAGGCATATATGAACAGAAACAGACATTATAGCTTTCATTTAAATATTTTATCCATGTGCCATACACAAGATTACCTGCCCAGATGCCTAAAGCTTTTGGCTACTATTTGTGGAAAAGATTTTTAAGTTTTTTTCATTTGTCTTCTTTTAAAGAGTGAATCTCTGATTTATTTAATATTTCAGATGACTTTGAATACCAATTAAAGAACACATCCCATTACTTTTTTGGAATTTTAGATTCTTTCTTTCCTAGTGTACCTTGCAAGTGTATAATTTTATATCTAAGTTAATACTTTTCCATGGCGGCCACTGTAATTCAAAGTTATCCTTAGCAAGGTTAACTCACTTTTTCAAAAACACATAGGTTTTGGGGCTATCATTTTTGCACATAAAATTAGCTAGTGCCCCAGAAAGTGGAGTCCCAGACTCCTGGGATCCCAGACTGCTTAGATTCAAAGGAATTAATTTTAAAATATACTGATCAAATGTACTGAGGCTTCTAACTGGATCCAATCTAGCCAATTATCAGAGTCAATCCAATCTTGGACCCAGTTGAGTAAAAGAATTTCTCAAATACACTTGAAGAATTCAAAACACAAATTTGTGGTGCTGAAATCTGAGAAGAAACTCATGCAAAACCTCCAGTTGCTTGCAGAGAATAATAGGCACAATGGGCTCTGAAGGTTACCTTCATTTTGTCACTCAGTGCTCCTAGCAGGAGAGTCAAGGGAAGTCTTCTTTGGATTCCACTTACAGTGCCAAACTGTTAAAGGAAAAACTTTAAACAGATTAAGTTTAGCAGAGTTTCTTTGAGGAAATAGCAATTCATGAATTGGGCAGCACCCTGAACCAGAGGAGATGTAGAGAGTTCCTCCTAGCAGTCTTAGCAGTGAACTTTTATAGGCTGACACAGAAGCAAAATAAAACAATCACCTGATTGGCTACAGCTAGGCGTCTGTCTTATTTGAGCACGGTGTGATGAGTTGGCTGGCTGTGATTGGCTGAAACCCAGCTAGTTGTAATTGGCTGAAACTCAGCTACTTGTTCTACTCCTAAGGTATTTATTTACATAATAAGTTAGGTTGCAGTTTATTACATAGGAACTCAAGATACAGAGGCAGCCTTAGGCTAAATTTAAGTTAATATAACAGGCCTAATCTAAGAAGAGCAGCAAGGTAAAGAAAGGGTGAATTAAGTACTCTAAGTGATACAACACCAGCACCCCCCCACACACACACACACAAACAAAAATTAATGCAGATGAAATGACAACATTCCCATTGTCATGATAAGGATATAAGGTGATAGCAAGCAGACACTTCTGTCACCATATTTTGGCAAATATGAATATTTGAAAATGTGTTTAAAAATATCTTTTTCTTCCTAATAGCATCTCAGTGGCCATGTCTCTCAAAACCTCTCCGTATTTATCTCCATTTTAGCTTTCTTTTGCTCTGAAAAGTTGCACAGAGATCAAAAGTACTTCACTACCATAGAATGCAATATATAGATCCATGTTAAATATTTTAGTAATGTTTTACGTTTAGCTACCAAGCTAGAGCTATTGTCATGAAGACTTGCAAGTTGATTCCATAGAGTTCTTCAAAAGCAACCATTACTTTGCACAAGTTCAGCATGGTTCTGTCTGAATTTCTGTTTTGCCACAAAGTCTATTTTTTCAGTATCAGATTTAGGACATTCACTGGCAATTTGAGCCTAAAATGTTTAATGCAGGATGCCTATTTCTTAACTATAATAATAAATAATATTTGGGACCTAATAATCATTTGTGTTGGCTTGAAAAAAATGTATATTTTCCCTCTGTGCAAATTACATGGGAACCCAAGTTATATAAGAAATTTTCTTAGCATAGAATAAGAAGAGTTGAAGTTAGAGGAGGGGATGGAATGCTAAAGAGCATCAGAATAAAGGCCTGATGCTTTCTTATCTAAAATGAGTTTACTGTTACCAGGTAGGCCCAATATTCACATGAACATGCATATATTCTTATTTAGGAAACTGCTTTCTCAAAAAAGTTATTTGACAGGCATGATTAGTTTTTGCCGTATGTGGTTTTGCTTCTGCACTTTCACCTCTAAACATACATGTTTTGACTAACATTGCGTTGCTTTGGCTGTGCTGCTATAGAGAGACAGTAGGCAAAGTGTTTAGAACATAGATGTTGATGTCATACATCTTGGAGTCATTGGTTTGGGGGTTGGTTGAGTCCTATTCTTACTAGTACTATAACCTTAAGCAAGTTACTTAACTTGTGTAAGTTTTAGTTTCCTTATACATAAAATGGAGGTAACAACTAATTTCCTAATTAGTAGCACAATGCCAGGCACTATCACTCAATATATGCAAATGGCAATCTTTATGTTCAATCAGATTTTAATCACCTTTTTCTCAAAAGAGATAATTTTTATTTCTTTAGTATACCTGTATATATTTTATTTGATTAAAGATATTTGATTTGTATAATTTATATTTCAGGGGAAAAGAGATATTGCAATCAGCATTGAACATATGAGTTGAAAGTTTATGTCAAGTCAGGTTGGGAATGATATAATGATGCTACTTATGCACCAAGGATATAAGGGAGCTAGTTGTTAGACTGAGAATAATAGAATAAACGAGCAAGTAGAAAAGGCAGCCAGGACAAGAGAGCAACAGAGATGAGTCACAAATCATCCATTCCAGCTGCCTCTTCCCCAAATCAGTTACTGCTGGATTTGTATCAGTCTTGCTTTTTGCCTTAAAATAAACTCTTCAGTTTTATTTCTTGAGCTATATTGAGTGGTTGACTTTTCACTATGTGTGTGTGTTGACAGACGCACTACACATGTCAGATGTTGTATTCAGTTACCATCTAGAGTAACAAGATCAACCAACAGCATGTATCAAACACTCAAGAGATGAAAGATACCAGTTCAAAGGGCAAAGAATATATTTCAAATTTTGTTTGCAAATTATGGAGATGATGACATTAAGTTATCAAAAAAACAGACTCAGGAAAGAATATTGATTTTATTGCTTTACCTTCAGGTGGATGTATTAGACAATAAGAAAATTTAGGTCTTCTTGTTTTTCTCTTTTAGGACTATTTCATATATATGTACTGTTTTTTTTTTTTTTTTGATAAATTTTCTTACCACTCATGCTCAAGACTTCATTTCATTGGATAAAATAACACTTTAAAAAAACTTCAGAGATTTCTGATTCTGGCGACCTGGCAGGGGGAGTTAAGTTAGATCCCTTACCGCTATGAACACCTAGAAGTTTTAAATAGAATACAATTTTAAAATTGTTAAGTATATAGTTATGATCATTAGAATGAGACAGTTCTACATATTAGACAAAATTAAAAAAAGCTAGAGTATAATAATAAGGGCGAGAGATGAGGCAGCTCAACATGGAGTGGAGGCAGGATAAGTATAACTAGCCCTAGCGAGGGCCTTGGGATTTTACACGCATAGAGTTAGAGAGTTAGCCGTGCAAGGCTGAGAATTGGAAAAAAACACTTTTCAGGTTAGTGGCATGAAGCATTATACCTTTCACACTAGGGATGTGTAAGAAAATAAGAGTGCATGTGATATCCCTTCTGAGGACCTTGAAAAATGAGTCATTAAATTGGTCAGGAGAAAGGGGTCCAAACTTCAGCTGGAGCAGCAATGACAGCAACAGAAGCATGGAACATGAGAGACCCCCATTATGAGGTGGGAAGTGCAAAATCACTAAAATAGCAGCGAACCCCAGAGCCATGAGCAAACTGCAGAATAGTGAGGAAAGTCACAGGGTGGTGAAGATTGTCTAGCCACTTGAAAGGAGAACACACTGGCCATCAAGCAGAACACAGAAGCCACAGGAGGATCCTGCAGGGGACAGGAGAGACCCGTGGGCTGGGTGTCCAAAAGTAGAATTTCCATGGCTCAGAGGCATATTGGTCAATAACTTTCACCTACATTGTTTTATTACATTCCCAAAAATTATGTGGAAGCTGAGGACAGAACTTGAAAAACAAGGTTAATAAAGTATTCTAAATGAAAACCAGAGATTCAGAGTGGACTGCCTGGGAATCATTAACAAATTTAACATTCTTGAAAGCTGTCAAGCCTTGAATAATAGCATGCAGATTCTCTTTAAATTTTTTTAAGGCATGATGCTGAAGTTTTTCAGCTATGTTTGTCCTTAATAAGCCATAGATTCAATAAGCTTCTAAGATTCAGTGAAGTAAACTGTGTGCCACACAGGTGAACTATAAATATGAATATGTATTTCATACAAACTCTGAAAAGCTTCATATATACAATCTCACTGTTTCTTGCTTTAATAAAGCCTACCAGCCATGGAAATTAGTATTCTTAAGGTTTTCCTTCTTTTTGGTACACATTTCTTCAAATAAGCCTAACATATTTATTGGAATTTTTCCTTGAACGCTATAGAAAGGGATTCTTGAAGTTCTTTCCAGATTATCATGTATGATCCAAGAAAATATAAAGCTGATAAAATAGTACTGATAAAGAATCAATGATTAATTCAACAGAATATTACCAAACCTGTGACTGAGAACATTAAGGTTGACAGGAGTTGGAAGAAGTGAATAGTAGCCCTAAGATTTAGGACAAAATAGTAATTCTTTAACTTTTTATGTTTTTAACTCAGACCTGAAATCTAAACCCAAATTTAAATCACTCATTTTTATTTATACTGGCAGTATCTTTTTTCTAACACCATCCTTGTTAAGGAAAATCTTTGCTTCTTGCAAAGGATAAAGCTGAATAGAGCTGCATCCTTCCGTAATTGATGTTTTTTCTCTGAAATGCTACTCACTTCACTGATTGGAAGAGAAACTGACTGAAGAATTTTATTTTTCTAAAAACCGTGTAACAAAAACTCATGTTCGTATTCCTGCCCTTTATTTCAACTTCCACCATAACAAAAAGATATATTGAAGGTAGATGAAAGAATAATTGTCATTGCAATAATGCACTTCTATGACGTTCTCATCAGCACACCCTGGGGGACTCCCCTCCCTGTAGTGACACCGGTGAGAGGACAGATAGCACAACTGTGATAGAATAAGCACCTGCTCAGATGATGTGCTCTAGGGCCTCGCTACTCAGTGTGCTTCACAGACCAGGATCATTTACACTACAGGGGAGCTTGGAAGAAACGGAGCACCTCTGCCCTGCCCCAGACCCACTGAACTAGAACCTGCATTTGTACAAGAACCCAGGTGAGTCACACGCACCTCAGAGTTTGGGAAACATTGTTTTCATGACACATCAGAGCTGCATCCATGCACTAATCAATCTCTCTCTTCTCTTTTCTTCTTCCCTCCCTCCCTGTTCTTCTCTTTTCTTCTCCCTCTCTTCTCCCTGTTGCTTTTTTTCTCCCCTTTCTCCTCTTTGTCAAGCATATCTTCTCACAATTTCTCTCTCTCAAATTTACCCATCTGTCAACTACCTGCATATTTTCCCCGTGGGAGTTTTTGGCAATATAGTTGAGGGATGCAAATGTCCCCTAAAGTGCACATGTTTCATGAGATAAAAGAAAAATCCACTGCTATAAACTCCCACATGGCTAAGTCTTGTTATGAAATTGTTCTTTCAGAAGGCACAGAGAATTCAACCCACGGCTAACCAGGCGGCTGGACGGGACGCCAGGTACATATCAATAACCAATGATCTGACAATGAGTCAGAACACTGGGGACTGGCTCTGCTCATTTGTGGTCAGAGCTGCCAGGTAGAAGTTTGGGTTCATCATGAGGATAACTTAGCAAAGCCACAGGGAGATAAGAGCAAGGGGAGAAATGGATAATTAGCTCAGAGATGCACCTTATGGAAGCCACCATCTGTTTCCTCATGGAATACTACAGTAGTTTCCAAAATTACCTCCCTCCCTGACTCTGCTTCTAGGCCCCTCCAGAAAGTTCTCCAAGTAGAAGCCATAGTGAATGTATAACCCTCAAATGGCATCCACTAAACTTATGATAAAATCCATGACTCTACCATGTATTAAACTTCCCTGTGGGATCTATTCCCTGCCATCCCCTGATCTCATCTTGACCTTTGGTCACTAAACATAATCTCGCTGGCCTGATTTTTGTTCTTCACACACATTATGCTCTCAGAAACATTTAATTTGGTCTCACTGTATGAGACACCCTTTGTTGGCCACCCGCTTCTCAGGATGGTGGTGATCATCCTTGCTCACTTATTATAATGACTTTCTTGATAGTCACTCTCTTTCCTAACAACCTATTGAATTTTGTGCAGAGCAGTTCATATCTGAAATAATTTATTGGTTTATCTGATTATTGTGTGACTCATTTCACTTATACTTAAGCTCGACAAAGGCCACGACCTGGTTCCTCTTGCTTACTGCTCTGTCCTAGAGTCTCAAATTGTGCCAACATATAGTAAGAACTCAGTAATTTTTAAAAATTATTAATAAATGCCTTTTTGTCAGGTCCATGCATAATCTTATTTAATATGCAATACAACCCACTAAGTTTGATGTTACAATTGCCATTTTATAGATGAGGAAACTGGGCTTCAAAAAGATCAACCAGATAATAAAAGCATGCCACAGTTTCAAACCCAAGTCTTTCCAAGGTCAAAGAATAGGTTCATTTTAAATCTTAAACAGTCAGTCTAGTCAAGGGCTATGGATTCTCAGAAGTAGGGAATTTTATTAAAAGGACTTTGTAAATAGTTTAAAAATCTTGTTTCTTCATTTCTGAGACTCTGTGGAGCACTTTCAAAGTGATTTGAGCATAGAGTTGATAGTTCTCTGTATTTTTTAGTTTGGCTTTAGTTCTTAAAACTGAATTCTTTCTTGTATGACCTCATGTTAGAGGAGGCTATTTTCTCAGATGTTCTATGGATTGTGCTCATTTTTAACAAAATAGGGTCTTTGCAGTAAAGGTCCTTGCATTATGGAGAAGTGAATAAAAATTACATTTCACATGTAGCTTCATTGAGGGACATATTTATATAAGGACTGTGGAAAATGTAGACAAGTATTTCAGATATTTTTGTTTAATGTTTTTAGTTGTTTTATTCCTACTTTTTTCTTCTTTTGCTTTTATTGTTTCCAGCTATAAGAAAAGTCACATTACTATATATCCACGTATACATATGCACACACATACATATGTAATTTTCCTCCAAAAGTAATCTCCTGACTTATGAACTGTAAAGACATATCAAAAGATGAAAAGTTTTGACAGAACACTGGCTTATGACTCCTGGAGCCGTTAGTACAGTCAAAATATAGAGAGTGAGAATTTAGAGGGAAGAAGCATTAGTTTTGGTGCCATCAACTACTTACCTTACATAATTTAATCTTCTTCTATGAAAGGTGACTAATTTTATTCCTAGTACCCCTAAGGAAGTTGATGTTCAGAAAGGAAATGTACTTTGCCCAAGGCACACACAGCCAGAAAGTAGTAAAATGACATCTTCACTCAGTTTGGTCTGTCCACAATTACCCTGCCTTAATAGAGGGCTTAGATATACCCATACAAGGGTGATCATTTTCTTTTGGGCTTGGTGGGAAGATGAAAATACTTCATTCTGGATTTCAGCCATCACTTAATCAGAGCAAGGGAAGTAACGAGGCTTAAATGGAAGAAATGATGTAGGTAAGTTCATGCCCAGCAAAAGTAGAGGGCTTGACTATATCTGAGGTATTGGAACTTGGTAAGTATCAGAAAGATTTGGGAAATTATTTATTTAAAAATGCAGTTTTCTGGACCACACCTCTGAATAATAAAATGAAACTATATAGGGGTATTGCCTAGGATGTGTATTTTTTTTAAATCGCCCCAGTTGATTACAAAAATTATCAAATTCAGAGAACCACTGATTTAGTTAATCTCCCTGCTGCTTCTAGACATGAATTCACCATTTATTTTTAGAGTCTGTCAGTCATCTATCATTTACTGAAGCTTAAATAGCTGTAGTGCTGTGCTATGAACAGGTATATAAGGAAATTAGAGAAAGTCATTGATGCTTTTCAAACATTTGTTTGTGCACAAATTTATTGATTCTAGTGTGCTTGATGAGATCGTGGGTTCAGGAGTCAGGCAGCTCTGGGATCTAACATCAGCAATGGTAATGACTCGTACAGCGACTTTGAACAAGTTATTAAATGAATGCCTCGAAGTCTCCTTTACCTCATTGTGACAGTAAATGATGACAACAACTAGTACCTACTTGTTAAGGTTGTTTTTATGTTTAATTGAGATAATAACTATAAAATATTAAGGCAGTAACAAAACTGAGTAAATATTCAATAAAAATTGATTATTACCTATTAGGAATCTACCAAGAACCATGTCTCATGCTAAATATAAAAAATAGAAAGAGAAAGTAGGATTATAAAGAGTAACCTGTGGGTACAACTTATATGCTATTTTAGGACATTTCTCTTGTCATTCTTTCTTATACAAGCTATATTTAGAGTGGCAAATCACTATTACTTTTTTAAGCTTTGGAAGGCTGAACATTACTTTCCCCTCATCAACTCCCATGCCAGAAAATGAGAACTAAATAGATAACATCTCATTATGAATTATCTTCTGATTGTAAAGACTTTTGTGTATATGTGTGTGTATGTATGACTAACTGTAATTGTAACCCTTGCTTTCTTCCAATTTTCTTTTTTAGTTTTCCTCATCTTTATTTGAGATTATTTTGGTTCATTATTGGCTTTTTGTTTCATTATTTATTCATATTGTTTAGTATAATTGCTATTGCTATTACTACTACTGCTATTATTAACTATCACACCTCACTAGGATGTGAACTCCATAAAGTCAGAAATTTGGACACCTTGCAGTGGAACCTAGCATAGAGTAGGCAGTTAATATACACTTACTAAATAGAGATTGAAACAAAGTTATAGTAATAATTACATTACCCACCATTTATCTATCTAGAGAATTTTAGAAAATGGCACTTAAGAGAAAATGAATATCAGAATATTTAATTCAGTTTCTAATCCTAAGGAATCAGAAACTAATGTATAAGGAAATGTTATCTATCTCTGGATTCTGAGCCTTTTGATTATTTTAGGTTGACACTATTTTGAACTTATAATTTAGTCATAAGAAGAGAAGGCAAATAATAATGTACACCAAGAGTAGATAATCAATACTCTATTTTTAAAATTAAAAACTATTCTTGTGATTACTTCACTTAGTAGAATGGGCTCCAGCTCTATCCAGGATAATACAAGAGGGGCCAGATCACCATTGTTTTTTGTGACTGAGTAGAACTCCATGGTATACAAATACCACATTTTATTAATCCACTCATGTATTGATGTTCATTTGGGTTATTTCCACATCTTTGCAATTGTGAATTGTGCTGCTATAAACATTCAAATGCAGATGTCTTTTTTATAGAATGTCTTTTGTTCCTTTGGGTAGATGCCCAGTAATGGGATTGCTGGATCAAATGGTAGTTCTACTTGTAGCTCTTTGAGGTATCTCCATATTGCTTTTCACAGAGGTTGTACTAGTTTGCAGTCCCACCAGCAGTGTATGAGTGTTCCTATCTCTCTGCATCCACACCAACATTTACTGTTTTGGAGACTTTTTGGTAAAGGCCATTCTCACTGGAGATAAGTGATATCTCATTTATGGTTTTGATTTGCAGTTCCCTGATGATTAGAGATGTCGATCATTTTTTCATATGTTTGTTGGCCATTTGTCTTCTTTTGTAAAGTTTCTGTTCATGTTCTTTGCCCACTTTGAACAACACTTAAGTGCACATATAGTAGTAACATTCATTCGGTGTCAGGCAGATGGGAAGGGGGAGAAGGGGATAGGTATATTCACACCTAATGGTTGCAGTGCGCACCATCTGGGGATGGACATGCTTGAAGCTCTGACTCAGGTTGGGCAAAGGCAATATATGTAACCTAAACATTTGTAGCCCCATAATATGCCGAAATAAAAAAATTAAAAACTATAATTTGAGATTGCACACTGAATACATAATACCAGAAAGTAATAACCATATTCTAATGGCTATAGAATGCCATCATTCCTCAATCTACCAACTTAAGTAATGGCCTAACAAATGCAGATATCAGGAAGAGGCATAAGTAACAACACATGAAATACACTTTTATTAAAATGCATTGCATAAGTGGCTATTAAGCAATGGTAACTGGAGACAGTTTCAGGTTAGTATTTTGAAATGTGTAAAAAAGAATGGGCCTTGTCTAATTTGTTATAGCTCTCTTTTATATTCTCTCTCTCACGATATATTAATCTGCACATGTAAAGCCTCTCTTCTTTACTCTTCTTTCTTCTTTCCTACAACTCATGTTTCACTTACACCACAAATCTACAGCCCTGAGCTTAAAAACATTTTTAGAAGTGTGGGAAGCAAATATCTTCCTATACACTGGAAGAGGTAATTACTGAAACTAAATAACTTAGATAAACACATCCATTGTACTAAGATATTATTATTATTACTATTATTATTATTGATTAGGCAGCTAACTTTGACCCTGCAATAACAATATTTTATGATTATACTAAATCACTCAAGATCAATGCTTTTATGTGTGATTTTATAAAAAAAGATAATTGATGTATAATAAAATTATAAAAAATGCATTTGTTAAACTGTAAAATTTATTTCTCACCAGACCATACGATTATCTGTAAAGTTCATTTAAAATTCAAAATTTCTATCATTTCCTTTGACAAATATTTATGGCTTAATATAGAGCAGGAGCAGCCAGTCAGGCCAGAGTTCCACACAAGAAGTTGCTTTTTTTTTTCATTCTCGGTGAGAATACATAATAGGCAATTGCTTCGCCCATTTCTTGGGATGTCAAGGAAAACTCAAGCTAGATTAGAAAAGATGTTTGTTGGGATGAAAGGAAAAGGAAGGGCCCACTATTCTCTTAGGTTTCTCTTAAATTTTCCTAAAAACAGTAACTCCTAGCAGTGATTTCTCTTTAAAGTTTTCAGAAGTATCCCTCACCTGTAAAAATAAAGAGTGAGAACAAATGAATTGTGATACTCCTTTTATCTTGGCAACCACATGTTTCCATCATTATATAAGTTCCTTTGGAACTCCAAGACAACTATCCCAGGTGGTTTGGGTATACAGTAATAATGGTTAAGAATGTAGGCTCTGACAATGGACTGTGTTAATTCCAGTTTTACCATTTACCAGCAAGCTGATTGACTTTGGGTAAATAAATCTTTTTGTGTCAGATTCTTTGTATGTGAAAATGGGACTAAACATTATACCTACCAGCTAGGGCTTTCGTGTTTAAACATATTAGCATACATAAACTACACAGAAGAGTGCCTTGCATTCAAAAAGCATTTAGTAGGCATTATAATGTGCAGCAGAATCAAGCATGTCAGAGACTTAGTCTTTCAGGTTCATGACTTCTAAATATATGAACCCTCATCAGTGGAGCTTGTCTAAGAGTCTTTTTGGAGTGGAAAGAAGTAGAAATTGTGGCAAAAGATCCAGCTATTGGTATCTATGCCATCTTTTGTTTTCTTAGTAATCTAATTCTTACACTCATCTGTAAAAGTTTTATGATTCTTTCCGATTTGAAAATTTCCCACAATGCCAATCACTGTCACTGTTATATAGAATTCGTCCCATAATGATTCTTTTAATTTAATCTTGAGTTTCTGTAGCCATCATTTAATTTAAATATAAATTTGAATTTGGAGGTTTTTGTGTTGGGGGGAGGTGGTGAAATAATGCATGGCGTCTGGTAGTGAAGAGCAAAGAATGGAAATGACCTTATGGTTTTGCTATGAAAAGAGACCATAAATGTTATTTTAGGTTGTTATTCCTAGAATGCAAAAACTGGGATCCAGTGCCTGACAGACA
>NW_012155285.1:233572-237096 GCF_000956105.1 Propithecus coquereli
GGGTCTCACTCTTGCTCAGGCTGGTCTCGAACTCCTGAGCTCAAACGATCCGCCCGCCTTGGCCTCCCAGAGTGCTACGATTACAGGCATGAGCCACAGCACCGGGCCCTCATTGTGGCTTTGATTTCCATTTCTCTGATAGATTAGTGGCATGGACTGATGCTTTTAAAACTCAGATTATAGAATACCTTCATAATTTGGTTTTTTTCAATGATAGAAGGACTTAGAACATAAATCATTAATTTGTAAGGATACATCCATTTGGATTTTAGCACCCAGCGCTAGGTTTACAAATGTGGGCCAAATTGTTTAAGTTCACGTCTTAATTACTTAAAAATCATTTTTCACATGTTATCCATTTGATCCTTACTACTAAAACTCTAAATATGGCTCATCCTACCAATCCAACCTTCAAAGAGAGAATCCTAAGGCTTAACTAGATGAATATTTATCCCAAATACATAGCTAGTAAACTGAAAGTCAAACCCCAAGATTAGTTTTTTCTATCTAAATCCAGTACTCTTGAGACTCTTAACACAGTCATTTCCCCTGTGAATGAGATACTCTCATGACTGAGTCATTATATGGTATGTAAAGAATGATATTTATTGTTCTTACAGTGTAAATATGATAATTTTTAAGGTAACAGTACTAAAACTGTGTTATAGACATATTTTCTGTTTGTAGAAAAATTGAATTCCAGAAACGGTATCTGGCTCAGGCCATGTGTACAGAGAGTAACTGCACATGATGGAAACCCATTACTCAGTTGTGAGAGTGAAGAGGGTGGAGATTGAGAGAATGAGCTCTGGCATCACATTTTAGATTCAATTGCAGCTGTACCAATGACTATGTATATGATTTGAGGACAATTACATAACCTCTCTGTGGCACAGCTTTCTCAATTGGAAAGTAAGAAGTTCTTCCGTTATAGAATCTATCATGAGGATTAAACAGGTTAATCCATATAAAGTGCTTAGAATAGTGCCTGACAGGTAATAAACACTTAAAAAGGCATGTGGCTGAAAACATAAATGATACTGATTATGTGCTTTCAATTATTTAGTAATCAAGAATACTTTAACCCTATTGTTTTCTTATACAGCTGAAAATGAGTTCATGTTTGCTTTATTGAGGTCATAACGGACTAAGTACTCTATTATACTTGCTTGCTATTTCACAATATTTGCATGAATATGTGCTCAGTCTGGAAAGGCAGCATGAATCAGAATTGTAATCACTCTGAGAAGGCTATAAAAACAGGAGTCTGTCTTTCTTTTACCAAAAGATAGCACAATTCTCAAAAATTTTGAGCTCTGTCCAAATCTTACTCAAGTAACCACATCAACAATGAAGATACTTTGTATTTTCCTGACTTTTGTCTTCACTGTATCTTGTGGTCTCTCAGGTAATATTTGTTAATATAGAAAAGATATGAAGGGCAAAATGTTTTCATAGATGCTTTACTCTGTAAAAAAAAAAAAAGTATTTTTAGGAGACGCCATATGAACTACTTATAAGGCAAATCACTTTATATTTTTATGGAAGAAGAAATGAATAGAAGTGATAGTTGAGAAAATAATGAAAAAAAATTTTTCTCAAGGTGTTAAACTGAACCTATCTATTTTGTCAGTTTGTGTGATTAGACTATGACTCATTAGATGCTTGCTACTGCCTGCTCTTTCAACATGTAATTTTATGAACTGCTATTGTAGCTGTTGTCAAAATTAAGCTTTTTACAACTAGCCAAGTAATTGGTGGGAGAGGAGGGTTGGAGATGGATGGTTATTTAGAACACAAAACATACAGACTATTGCTTACAACAGTCTTTTTCTTTTTACTCTTGAGGGAGCATATACAAATTAGATATTTAAGAATATTTTACTTACAAAAAAAATTTAAAGCTAGTGGCAAAGTAAATATTGTTAGATAAATAAGTATGTGTATTGCACCAACTTATAGGAGGAGACATCTCAATAGAGTTGCCTGGGCATGGTTTCAGAAATAAAATGGTTTAACTCTGTCCTTTGAAGAGTTTACTTTATTCATCTATCGAAGGGGATTAAACTTGGATTGATAATCATAGCTATTTTTTCCTAGTTCTACAGAAAAGACCAAAAGGTGTTGCAGAGAGAAAAAGAGAATGTCATCTTGTTCGTGGTGCTTGCAAGCCTGAATGCAACACCTGGGAGTACAGGTTTACCTACTGCGATCTTGAGCCTTGCTGTGTGGTACGGGAATACAATAAGCCAGTTGCTAAAAGAATCGGTACTACAACTCAGAGAACTGCAAATAATAATTCTAATACACTACGTAACACTACACTGTAACAATATTATTAATAAAAATGAATTTTTACTTTGTATAGATCTATTTTTAAGTGGTTGTCCTCTGGCCTTTTGGATTGCACAACTAGATCATGGCTAGTGAGTTCAATGTTGGGTTAGTACAAGAGAAATGAAGAAAGAGTGGTAGCATCTTCTTTGTTAAATTGGCAAAAGTTTTATTCCACCCACATGATAAAAGATTGTTGTCTTTAATGCTTGCTTTCACTTCTGACCTATTTATTTGCCTTGTGCAGAAACATACTTATTTTCCTATGATCTTTGAGGTATCAACCATCAGTCATGATTTATGCACATTCTCATAGTTTCCATATAAATATATTTGTTTCTTGGACATAAAGTTATATACATTTTAATCATAAAATAGGAGACTATGATAAAATAATTGTAAGAAAGAGCAAACAAACAAAACTGAAAAGGAAATAAAATGGAATATATTAAGGTCTTACCCATCTAAAAAGACCCCTTTTTATTATAGGGGTCTCAGCCTTGAATCTAGCAATGGGTGAGAAAAGAAATCTTTCTTTCCCTGCAGGGTAATGAAACTATTCTAAAATTTATTATGGTGATGGTTACTGTTGGGGTTCAGAAGCCAATACTCCAAACAAGGTCCTCTGACATGCTGCGGTGAAAAAGAAACTGAATTCAAAGTCTCTCTGGCCTACTCCCCCCACCACCTGCCATCTTGTCTCTCAATCCTCTGTCTCTCCCAAATCACAGGATGAAGTTGTTCTCCGAAGTTCCCCTATCTGTCTAAAGTCTGGACCCACCAAAGAAGAAAACAATTATCTCTGGTTTCCTTCCCGAGTTTTCATTAACTGAACTCACATGGCAGGAAGAAAGGCTGAAGTCTGTCAACACATGTGGCACAGACTTTTGTCACAAACCATTATCTCCTCTGTGGGCCTAAGAGACTGTCCCAGGCCATTGTATGTCCTTCAATTCCATTGAATTCCCCTAAAAATCATTTAGTACCTTCCGAAAATCATCCATACTTTCCCATTTGCCTTTCCTCTAAGAAGAAGGGTATATAACTTTCTGTACCCCATTGTATGGTGGGGTAATCACCGTGATTTTCCTCATGCTCACATTAGTAAATTTGTATCCCTTTCTCCTAATAATCTGCCTTTTGTCAGTTGATTTTCAGTGAAACTTCAGAGGGCAAAATGGAAACTTTCC
>NW_012155285.1:237146-238412 GCF_000956105.1 Propithecus coquereli
AATAGAAATCTAGAATCTGGATTTCTCCCAAATGAAGACCTAAGACAGGCATTGTAAGCAATGAATAACTAAATTAACTTGTTCTCTGTGCATCCAGTTTGGTGTGCCAATTTGATAGAAGTGGCTTATTTTAGACAGATGAAATGGCTATCACTGCACACAAGCAAAAATGGGCGCTATTGTCCTAGGCCATCTTTTTAACCATGCCATCACTATGATAATACCTGGTCTTTTAAGTCTCTTTTGTATTTTTCATACTTTCTATCTTGCCCTGCTGATATACAATTAGTCCTATTAAATCTCTAGCAGTTCAAAGGGTTTTCTTTGGTGTTTTAGAGAGGATCTTGAGAAAATAGATTTTCCATAGTTTGGCTATAAATATATAGGCACCTTTTGAGTGAGGAATGAAGTACAGAAATAGCAAGAGAACTGGATTGCTGCTTTTCTTTTTTTTTTTCATAATATTATGGGGGTACAAATGTTTTGGTTACATGGATTGCTTTTGTACTGCTTGAGTCAAGGTTATAAGTGCACACTCAGATAGTGTACATTGTGTGCACCACACCCATTAGGTGTAAATACACCCATTCCCTGCTCCATCCTCCCACCTGCATGACTCCCATTGAGTTTTACTTCCATCTGTGCACGTGGGTGCTGATCAGTTACTTCCAATTTAGTAGTGAGTACATGTGGTGTTTGTTTTTCTATTCTTGTGATTCTTCACTTAGGAGGATGATCTCCAGTTCCATCTAGATTGTTGCAAAAGTTATTAATTCATTTTTTATGGCTGAGTAGTACTCCATGGTGTACATATGCCACATTTTACTAATCAAATTGTGAATTGATGAGCACGTGGGTTGATTCCACATCTTTGCAATTGTGAATTGTGCTGTAATAAACATTCTGGTGCAAGTTTATTTTTAATAAAATGACTTTTTTTCCTTTGGGTAAATACCCAATAGTGGGATTAGTGGATCAAATGGTAGGTCTACTTTTAGTTCTTTGAGAAATTTCCATAGTATTTTCCATAGAGGTTGTATTAGTTTGCAGTCCCACCAACAGTGTATAAGTGTTACTTTCTCTCTGCATCCACATCAGCATCTAGTGTTTTGGGACTTTTTGATAAAAGCCATTCTCACTGGGCTAGGTAAAATCTCATTGCAGTTTTTTTTTTTTTCTTTTTTGAGACAGAGTCTCACTCTTTTGTCCGGGCTAGAGTGCCATGGCTTCAGCCTAGCTCACAGCAACCTCAAACTCCTGGGCTCA
>NW_012155285.1:243947-245404 GCF_000956105.1 Propithecus coquereli
CCAGGAAAAATTTACAAGATAGAAATTTGGATTCACACAGAGAAATCAATTGAGTTGAAATTGGTAAATTTGTGGGTAAACGTAAAAGATCCTTTCCCTTGATTTTTAATCTTTATAGAAGATAATTGATTGCTTAAAGCAAAAGTAATAACATATTGTGCAGTTTATAGCACTACAGAAGGAAATGAATGACAATAATAGCCCAAAGAACAGAAAGGGAGACGTAGAAGTATTAGGACTATAAGGCTCTTACATTATAGGTGAAAGTTACAGATCTATTTTATAAATCATAGATATAAACCATGGAGTAAAGAGTGATAAATATATACATATATGTACACCTATATATATATTTTATATAGCCAATGGAGTGGATAAACTGTCATCATAAAAACATACATAGACTGAAAGAAAAGGAAAAAGGAACCAAGACAAGAAAAATCATAGAAAACAAACAGCAAGATGGCAGGTTGAAACACAACCATATTATAATTTCATTATATACAAATATTGTGAACATAGTAATTAAAAGGCAGAGACTGTAAAATAGGATATTGTATTAGTTATCTCTTTCTACATAACAAACGACCCCTGTAAGTAATAGCATCAAGCCTTTATTTTCTCGTAGATGCTACGCATCAGCTTAACTCAGTGCCTCTGTCTCACAGTTGGATGAGGTTTCATTCAAGAGGATGACCTGGGCTGCAGTCTTCTTAAGACTCAACTGTCTTGAAGGATCTGATTCTTGGCAGGCTTGAGTTCTTAGGGATTATTGGATTTAAGACTACAGTTCTCCACAAACTGTTAAGAGGGCCTCAGATTGTCACCACATTATTTAGGCCTCTCTATAAGGAATCTCAAAACATAGTACCTTGCTTCCCCCAGCATAAGTAGTCTGAGTGAAAGAGAGAGACAGAAACAGAGACAGAAAAACAAAGAGGAACAAAGAGAGGCAGACAGAGACAGAGAGAGCTCAAGACTGTAACCATAATCTCTTTTTAAATAGTTGTATTAGAAAATAAGAAGTGTCTGAAATCAATGATTTAAGTTTACACTTTAATAATCTAGAAAAAGAAGGGTAAATTAAAACCAATTTTATTAAATTATGCATGTCAAAGAAAACCCTTCATTGAAGAAATAATAAAATTAAAAAAACTAGATTAAGTAGAAAATGCTCAAACATTAGGATAAAGCAATGAAAACAAAAGCTGATTTTTCTAAAGTTAAAAATTATCTTTCAGAAACCATTAGCCAGATTTATTTAAGAGAGAGAGAGAGAGAGAGAGAGAGAGAGAGAGAGAGAGAACACAAACTATAAATATCAGGAACGAAATAGGAGAAATCACTACAGATGCAATAGATATTGAAAGAATAATAACAGAATATAACAAACAACATTATATTTATATAAAATGGAAAATATCCTCAAATGACATAAACTATTCAAATTCATTCAA
>NW_012155285.1:246390-257079 GCF_000956105.1 Propithecus coquereli
GTGCCAAAGAAATCCAAATTGATTATCTCCATGTTGGGATCTTCCTCTAATAAAATTTCTTTATACTTGAAATTCACTATAAAACAAGACAGATACAGTTCTTGCTCTCATAGGGTTTTTAATTTTTTAAAAATAAAGTCACAATTCAATTGAACACTTAAAATCACATGGAGAGAGCTAAGGTTCCTGGTATAGGAACTTTTGCCTCAGAAAAAAATGTAAGGCTTCTTGCTCAAGATATCTGGAGTCCTAAGGCATTCTCCTCACAGTAGGGAAGTGATTTAGCCTACATTCACAGACTTTACCATGAGAATTCCCTGGAGAGAAGTTTTTGAGAGAAAAGATTTGCACAACAGCCAAGGAAATAACAAAATGTGTTCAGTTCATCCTACGACTATTGATTTGCAAACATGTAAGTAAAACAAGCAGCATGAATATCTAAGATCACAATAAAAAACAGAACACTAGACCCCGAGAAAACATTCAATAGAAGAACATAATTTAATAGAAAACCAAACAACCAACCAGCCAACCAACCAAACCTTTCTAAAGTGTATTTACAGAGGGATTCAAGAAGTCTTTACATCTATAAAACAAGAATACTTCTATGACATAAGAATAATTAGACAACAGAAAGGGCACCTATATACCTTTTTTAGCAAAGAGAAAAGACTATGTTTGCTAGAAAAAATAAAAGTGAAAATTTATTTTAAATCAAAAATAGCAATAAAGATATGAAAATAGGAGAGAAAAGATTAAATTATGGTGAAATATCGCAACATTTGACTAAAATAAACCCCTAAAAAAGGAAAATAAATAAACCCACAAATAAAGAGGTAAGGACTTTATCAGAGAAAAAAATATAGAAAGAGAAGAACATTTCTCAGATCTCAAGAAAGATATGAGCTCACCAACGCCAGACAGATAACTTATAAAAAAGAAATTCACACCAGGGAAAGTGTGAGTTGTAAAATGTGAAGGTCTGAATCCTAAAAACAATGTCCTAAAAAGTGTCAAGAGAGAAAAAAATTCAAATCAATTAAATGGAACTAGCCCAGCATTTGATTATCCATCAGAAAGACTGGATGCTAGAAGTTAGTCAAGTTATAACTTCAAAGTTCTGATGGAACATGATTTTGAACCTAGATTTTACATCCAACTAATTAAATGTGATGGCAGAATAAAAATATTTTTCAGCAAAGAAATTCTCATATTTTTTATCTTTTCTGAAAACATTTGTGGATGGAAAAAAGGAAAAAGAAGACATGAGAACAGTAAATTATATGCGTGAGGACAGGTTCAAAAACATGTTAGAATGAAGCAATCTCAGGAATAGCCTATGATACTCAGATAAACTTGAAGATAGGGAATGGTCATGATTTATTTTTGTTCATGTATACAATAAAAATATATAAAAAATAAAAAATATATATCATAAATAAATAAATAAATAATATATAAAAATATATACAATAAAAACTAATAAAAAATACTTTTCCATAATGTCATAATCAAATATAAAATAATTAAAATAAAATACTTGAAAAACATTTAAGAAAAAAGAAAGCAAGAAAGAAGAAAAAGAAATAATAATAATAGAAAAAATAATACTAGTGATAATATTAATAATCCGTTTGACCTTGAAGCCAAGAGCATTTCTCTTTGATTAGCACAAGTGTTATGATATTAGACACACAGAAAAAGGCAATATAATCTATAATGCTTACTGAGTTATAATCTTTAAAAATAAGATATCGATGTTTCAGTTCTATTAATTGTTATACACAGAGTGCACATATTATCCTAGATAAGATAAAAGGAAATGCGTAACAGATAAATGCGATGTGTAAAGTGGGGAGGAATGCCGGAGTTACTGGCAAGTGGCTAATATTTTCATTTTAAATGGGAAAGGGTTAATATTGTGATTGAAGTTCATGGGGAGAATATCGGTGTTTAAGTCTGAAGATAACTTATAAAACTTTCCAAAAATCTATATAACTTCCAAATATTTAAGAACAATAGCATAGGAAACAGTGTAAGTAGTCTAAATCTATATTTTATATTTTTCATCAGCTAAATCTTAATTCTTAGGTTGGTAATCAACTGAGGCCTGAAAATAGGGAGATCGAGGCGGGACATGATTGCCATTCCTCGTACGATCTCTTTTCATTATTTATTGTGTGATAAAAATTTTAAAATAAGTGGAGACTAATTGGGCTTTTCTAGGAAAAATAAGAGTTCCGTGGATATTTAAGTTACATCTGACAAAAAGAGTAATAAAAATTAGTGACAAGGTTGAGGCTGGAGAATTGCTTGAGGCCAGGAGTTCTGGAGCAGCTTGGATAACGCAGTGAGACCCCTGTCTCTAAAAACAAACAAAAAAACCCTAAGAATTAATTAATTAATTAATTAGCATTAGCCAGGTGTAGTGGTGCATGCCTGTAGTCTCAGCTACTTGGGAGGCTGAGATGGGAAGATCGCTTGAGCCCAGGAGTTGAAGGCTGCTGTGAGCTATGAACACGCCACAGCACTATAGCTTGGGGGACAGAATGAGACCCTGTGACTAAAAAACATTAATTAGTTAAAATTTGAATTTATTAATAAAAACATTGAGAAAACAAAATGACCAAATTGAGGCTTAATATATTTGGGGCTCATAAATGAATAATTTGGGAGAAATTAATGGAGTAACTGGATATTACTAAAGATTTTAGATATAAAAACATATTAATAAATTTACACACCATATTAGTGACCATAATATATTTTGAAAAGTAATCAGCTGTTTAATGGACAACATTCAGTTGTTTTATATCTGAAATGGTAAATTAATATTTTTCTTAAACCCACTCCCTGCATGCCCTTTGATGTTGACGATTAATTGATCACCACTGATAGGAAGTGCATTTACAGCTAGCGTTTACATAGAGATTCTTCCCTAAAGCTCAGTTCTTTTCAAGCGTTTTCAAATTGGATAATTCTGCCCACAGCTCTAGTCACTGGAGCAGAGACAGGTACACAGAATTTAAGCCATTTTCAGATAAAGAGAGTTTCTCTTCCATTAAAAAACTATAACTAGGTAACGTCTTTTGACTTTTTGGAAAGTGCTCTAGTCTTTAAATTCTGTCACCAAATCTTTCAACAGCTTATTTCTACAGAATGAAGATCCTTTACTATCTCCTCCATTTTCTGTGTTATGTGACCTTCATCCTACCAGGTAAAATAGATGTTTCTGGTATGTTTTTAATATATAGCTTTTAGGTAGAAATAGAAATACTAGATTATTAATTGGAAAATGAAGGTTCTCAACAAAATCTTAGCAATTAAAGTAGTGTCTTGATCGAATCTTGCTTTCCTCATTGTAAATACAATTATACTAGGATACTTAACCTATCCCATTTTTAAAATTAATCTGCAGATAAAATGAGATGGTGCAGATAAGAGCCTTCATCTTTTTTGGACTTGGAGTTTTCTTTTCAGATATTTAAATGATTAAGAGAACCGTAATTTATTAAATTTATTTATAAGATTTAGAAGTGAAGACAATGGTAATCAGATCCCAAGGAGAGAAATGGACTGCAAACAACAGGATATATCTCCTGGGATATCAATAACCGAACCTATAAGATGATCTAAGACATAGTCTGACAATATGCTGGGCAATGAGGTATAGTAGGAATAAAAGGGTAAGTAAAGATGTCGTACCTCAAACATCCTTGTCTAATTAGTCAATACGTTAGTAAAGGAATGCAGCAGTGCCCTTATGAATCAATTACAAATAAATAATAAAATACAATGAAGCCCTCGGTGGTCATTCTAGAAAGTTGGAAGTATAAGCAGTGCATCATGTATCAGAAATAAACCTGGATTCAAACTCAGAAGATTTAGATTTTGTTACTAGCTCACTACTTAATAGCTTGGAGAATCTTGCCACTCAGAATTTAACTGATTTGTCAATGTTCTTAACAGAAAACAAAGAAAATAGAAGTGTAATAATTAATAATCACAATTTTTAAAAAATTAAAAATCTGACATAAAATGTTGTGTCTGTTAGTCATATGCACCTCAAAAGACTGCAGTTAGGATTTAGTGGAATATTATATTAGAAAGTATAATACAAAGTACAAACTAAAAATTAGTCTGCCAATTTAGGTGCTATTATTTTTATTATAGTTGTTTCTTTTGTTATAGTTATTATTAACAATGAAAGGGGCCTGAAAAAGTGAGGATCTCAAATAGGATTAGGAAAAGTATTGATGCATACGGTGCTATTGTGTCAATCAACAACCATCTAATATTGAGTGCCAGTGATCTACTAAGCACAATGATTGACACTGAGGAAACAGAAATGCAAGATACAGTAATTCCTAAGCATACTTACAAGTCAGATGAATAAACTCAGATACATCAATGAATTGGTCTGATTTAGAAGGTTTATGTAAGTATGCTTCAGATAGTAAGTAATAGTGGACTTATAGCAATGAGGTTTGGGGAAATGTTCTGAATTCTCTGATAAAGAGCTTTGAAATTTGGGGTAAGACACTCGTCTTTGGACTTTGGAAGGTGAAAGGAAGACAGACAAGACAAGAAGTAAATATGAGTGGCTAATATGCCAACACTTTTCCATAATTTTTCACGTAGATATTGAATCTGACCTACCATATAACATTGTAAAATGACTATTATTTCTTCTTCTTATAACATTAGAGGAGAAAATTTTTCAAGGTCACACCTATACTACTATATGTCATAACTAGAATACAAATATATTTTAGATTCCAGCATTTTTGTTCTTTCTACTTCATCATAATGCTTTCTATAGATGGCACTAAGTTCAAGAAAAAGGCTGAGTAGATAATTTGGTCAAAAGAAGCAAGGTCTCATGGGAAGGAAATTGCACATCAGATGTATATGGTCCGTACATCATCAAATTCTACGTTTGCTGAGCATGGCAGGAAGCTTTAAATAAGGTTTTAAAGACAGTTAGTCTAAGAGTAGTGATCACAGGCTTTACTTTACCTTTGGATCATTCAGTAGATACTAAGTTATTAATGTATATTGGAAGGGACAAAAATGCTTTGCATTTGGCCTTTGATAGATCAAGAATATAAGAAGGATAATACAGTGTATCAGAATGGCTAGCTTTTAAGGAGTCTGTAGAGTAGTAAGCATGAATTGCACAGTGGTATGGTGTAGTTATTGATAAAATCTAAAAGTAAGGAAAAAAGCAATAAAAGTGTTCACTGCAAGTGGATACATTGTGAAAATGTAAGAGGAGTGTTTGGTCCAGACACAAAATATCATGCTGGGGAGACCAGAAGTAGAAAATTGAGAAGAGGCTAATACTGACAATTGTTAAAACTTGGAGGAATCAGCAGCATTTAGGGGAAATACAAACATAAAATAATCCATAGAGACAGTGAAGGTGGCATACTATCATAGTTTATAGAGTAAGCTTCTCATCCAAGAGATCAAGGTTTATATTATGGACTAAGACTTCCGTGTAGCTATGAAAGAAGCTTCAGTTCTCTTAACTATATAATGGATGATGATATCATTATTTGCATAATGTTTTACAAAGATTAAAAGAGATAATGTAAGCAAAGTAATTATCACATTGAATAGCATATTGCAATATTTCAAGAAATGGGGGAGGAGGAATAGAAGTATAGAGAAAAGGAGAGAAAGTAGTAGAAAAGAAGAAAGAGTAGGTAGTGTGCAGGTATAGCCAGTTCTTAAGCTGTCTTAACACGGTGATCTCAAATGGCGGAAACATGGTGGCTTTGGCAGCTTTACGATATATTATATTGCACAGTGCATGGGAGGCTAGCTCAAGAATAGTGAAGGGGAGAGAATAACCTGTGATGAAATGTTAGCAAGAAGAAACTATCAGTGCTGGTGCTGCAGATTTTACTAAGTTTAAAATTAAGGTGACTCAATCACCAGGGAAATTGGGTTATTTAAGAAAAATTAAGAAGAAATTGCCAAAACATTACCAAAAAATTAATGAACGTCGTAATAATAGTGGAAGATGATAATATACCTTACTCAATTACAGAGAAAACAGAGCAAAACAAACAACACAAAAGTAAGAATATGGAAAACTTAAACATGAAGATTAACAAAACTTTAATTCTAAGAATAAATCTCAATGGATATTAGAAAATATTTTAAACTTAATGGTAATGAAAATGAGATAAATCAAAGCTCACAGTAATGTTTCTAAGAAAATTCATGCAGTTCTATATATATATAAAAAAATTTAGGCTAAAAATATAACAAAAAATTTAAATGGTGAAGTTTGGAAAAGGAGATGAAATTAAACCCACAGCAACGAGCATATAATAAGACGCAAGCAGATGTAATAAACTAGAAAACAGAAGCTAGAGAAAATTAAAAAGTCCACATTTTGCTTTTTGAAAAGATTAATAAAATTAGTAAAGCTTTAACAAAATTGTAAAGAAAAGGGAGTGAAGGCAAAAATCATCTTTATTAGTGATATTAATGTTTATAATACAGATATTAAAATGATAATATAAGGATGTTGTGAACATCATAATATATTGAAAAATGTATATGTATTGGATAATTTCTGAAAAAATATAATGAATCAGAAAAGCAATAACAACAACAAAAAGAAATAGGAAATCTAAATGCTTCTAAATTCATTAAGGGAATAGAATTCATAATAAATAATCTTTATATAAAGAAAATACTAAGTTTAAATTGCTTCACTGTTTAATTCTAAACATTTAGGAAAGAAGTACAACCAATTATATAACAACTTTTCCAGGAAGTAGAAAATGAAAGGATGCTTCTAACTTATTTTATGAGATCAACAATGCCTGGTATTAAAACTTGTAAGAACATTATAAGAAAGAAAATTAAAGGTGAACCTCACTCATTAATATAGATGCAAAAATCCTTTAAAAAATACCTAGAATCAAAGCCCAATGAAATTCCTAGATTGTAAGGTGAATATAGTACTCTAAAATCAATGTTACCTCATGAACAGATTAGAGGAGAAAGTTTATATGATCATTAGATAAAGATGATTTTTTGTAAAATTTATGAATTTTTAAAAGTCCAGCAAGCTGACAGTGAATCCAATGAAATTCTTGCATTTAATAAAGTTTATCTCCAAAAAACTACACAATAAACATCTTACCAAATGACAGAATAATTAGAATTTTCCATTTGATATCAGAAATATAATGAGTCCCTTGTATCATTAATTTCAATAAACATTGCAATGGAGTCGTAAAACATTTGAATAGAAGAAAATGATCATCATTATTCAGTTGCCCTGTTGGTGTATGTAGAAACAGCAAAGGGATCCTCAGATAAATTAAAAGAACTAATGAATGCGCTTAGCATTGTTGTTGGATACAAAATCAATATAAAAATCAATTATATTTCTATATATTAATACCCAGAAAAATTGTATGATAAATTCAACAATTAGAATAGCATTAAAATATCAACTACAATGGAATGCTTCTAAAGAAAGATTTAAAAGACTTCTACACAGTTAGCTAAAATTATAATTGAGAGATTAAAGAAGACCTAAATTCAAGAAGGGTTATACCAGATTAATGGGTTGGAGGATTCATTCTTGTAAAGCTATCAATAGAATATTTCTCAAATTAATTCATAGAGTTAATATAATCTTAATCACATCCTAAAAGATGTTGTTTTGTTTCGTTTTCTGAAACCTGACATAGTAATTCTCAAATTTGTATGGAAATGTAAAGCACTAAATAATAATTAAGACATTATTGTCAAAGAAAGACTGAGATGGGAGGACTTGCACAAGAAGACAGTGTTATGTTGGAAAGAAAAATGTAACAATGGAGCAGAACAGAGAATCTTTAAACAGATAAAGATGGCACGGCAGAACAATGTGGCAAATAAACTTTTCAATTAATAAAGCTGGTTTCAAGAGAAAAAAATGAAATTTAATTCTTGCCTCTTACCACAGCCAAAACCGAATTCCAGGTAACCTATACACGCAAGCATGAAAGGCAAAACAATAAAAATCATACAAGCTAATACTTGAGAATTTAGTAATGATTTTGGCATTCAAGGAGTAATATTTCTTACTCAGTAGGAAACAGCAGTATTGACCAAATTAAAATTAGGAAATTTGCAAATCAAAAAGATCGCTGAGTAAAAAGACAAGCTCTATATCAAAAAAGATATTTGTGGCATAAGAAAAGATGTTACACTTCCCCGGTAATCAGAAAAAATTGACAGATGAGATGAGATGTATGAGGTATCATCACATTCCCATCAGAATTACTAAGTTAAAAATATCAAGCATTGATCATATTTTTGATGTCTTCAACTTTTATATAATGCTGCTGGAAATTTAATTTGGCACAAATGATTTGCAAATGTGTTTGACATTAAAGTTGGAGCTATGGAGACACATTACCATTATATTCCACTTTTAGGGATATGCCTAACAGAAAGGCCTGAGTGTGTGCCCCGAGAGTCAAGCGCAAGAGTATCCAAAACAGAAAATAATTTAAATATTCATCAGTACATACGGATAAAATGTAGTATATTTCTATAACAGACTACTATATGGTAATGAAAATGAAAGGATTACAGTTATGTAGAATATGGGTGAATCTCAAAAACTAAATTGTGAGTTCATAAAATCAAGCATAAATATATATGTGCTGTACTGTGTGCATTCACATAAAATTTCAACATGAGCAAATGTAAACAAAATATTATAAGTCAAGATAACGGTTTCTTTTGGAAATGCAAGAGCAAGAGGGAATTGTGATTTTGAGGGGCCACAAATGCCATGCTGGCAATGTTCTATTCCTTGACTTTGGTAGTGTTTACATAAGCACTTAAGGTACTCTTAGCCGAACATTTGTGTTTGGACTCTCTTCTGCAAGTTTGTTTTACTTCTTAAAGTTTATATGTAAAGAAATAAAATATAACAAATCACATGCTTTGTCTATTATATATTTTTAATCTAAGTTGTTTCTGCTTCAAAAATCTATATCAATATCTATAAAATACAATAGATAAAGGAAAGAGACTTAGAGTTTATGAGAATTTAGAGTATATCATTAATTAAGAATACAATGAATGTCATTTCAAGGCATGGAGAAAATTTTTCAATAAATAGTGTAGAACAATTATTTAATCATTTAGGGAAAATGAAGAGAGCTGTATATCTGACACTTATAATTGATGTAAAAACAAAAATATTATGATAAAATATAAGGAAAAGATTTTATGCAAGCATATCTTACTGGAAAGGTATAATAATACACTATTCTGTACATTTCTACATGTCAAAATTGTAAGATTGTTTATATTTTTAGAATGAAATATGCATATATCTTGTAATAAAATAGTTATTATCTAAAAACCACCACTAACACAATGAAAAACAACAAAGGAAGAACTTGAGACAAATATGACAGATAAAAGTTATTATGTGAAATATATTAAAAATTCTTATGAAGTCATTAAAATAAAATAATCATCCCAGTAACATAATCAACAAAGTGTATAAACAATTAATTTTAAAAAGAAAGAAAAGTATTCAATATAAATAATCAAAGACATAAAAATTAAAATTGCAATGAATATTATTTTATTAATATTTGGGGGCAAAAATTACATATATTGTTCATGGCAATACTAGAAGCATAGAATCAAACTTTGCCACAACTATCCTAAGAATCTATTTTATAAATATTAAAAGATGTAAAAGGCATTTATCATAATCCTAAAATATTAAAACTCTAGCTATCACTTGATGGTCCAAAAAGAGCTGAAAGACTGAATAAATTGTCATGTAGTTCTAAAAAAAATCTTGAGTCTTATTGAATAGAATAATGTATAGCATATAATTTTTAATCATATATTAATTTTCTACAGTTTCACTTTTCTGTATACCTAGAGGTATGGGATATTTTTAGTGTATTTGTATTTTTTGGTATTTTCTAAACTTGGTACAGTGTACACATTATACTTTATGTAATCAGAAATAATATATACTTAAGAGATCAGTAATTTCAGTTACTCTTCTTTTACTATAGCTACATGTAACTTGGCGGATGCTGATCGTTGCACAAACCGTAAAGGTGTCTGTAAAAGAAACTGTCTTCTGAGTGAAAAGCAGATTGACACCTGTTTCTCACCAACTAAGATTTGCTGCTCTGAGAGGCTGTATGAAGAAGAGAGTATATTTTGAAAAGAAAGACATCCTTCTAAACAATGACGTTATATGTGCACCAGTGGAGAGATGTGTAGGAATATAATAAGGGCCTCTGAAATAAATAATTAAACACACAAGCCAATATTGCTATCTTCCTTTGTAGGTGTCAATTACATATACAACGGAATGAGATAGGAATTCTCATTCTCTCTAAACTAGAAGTTTTGATAGAAACACATCTGATGCTAATTTTCTATCATATGAATATCACGTTGGCTTCAATTTAGGTCCACTTTAATCTATCTTAGGTCATCTAAACTTACACAATTGAACATTTCCCAATTTTACTCCCATATCATTAGTAGTTCAAGTCATGAAAATCGATATCCATGAGTTTATTGTCTAAATATTATCATCAGGTTATTGGAGCAAAGACAAAAAAAATCCTAAGCGAGAGATAAAAGTACAAGCTACAGAAGAGCATGGATATACTCACC
>NW_012155285.1:257637-266507 GCF_000956105.1 Propithecus coquereli
TCTGGAAATATTAAATGGAAAATTCCAGAAATAAACAACTCACAAGTTTTAAATTTTGTGCTGTTCTGAGTAGCATGATAAAATCTTGTACTGTCCTGTTCTATCCCTCCAGGGACAGGAATCATGTCTTTGTCCAGTATATCTACGCTGTGGACACTACTCATCTGTTAGTCACTTAGTCATCCATCTCAGTTATCAGATCAACTATCATGGTACCATAGTGCTTGTGTTCAAGTAACCCTTATTTTATTTAATAGTGTTCCCAAAGTGCAAGACAGTAATTTTGGCGATTTGGATATGTAAAAGAGAAGCTATAAAGTGCTTCCTTTAAGTGAAAAGGTGAAAGTTCTCAACTTAATAAGGAAAAAAAAATTGTATGCTGAGGTTGCTGAAACCTACAGTAAGAACAAATCTATCCATGAAATTGTGAAGAAGGAAAAAAAAATTCATGCTTGTTTTGCTGTCTCACCTTAAACTGTGAAAGTTACAGTCACAGTGTGTGATAAGTGTTTAGTTAACACAGAAAAGGCATCAAACTTGTGGGTGGAAGACATGAACAGAAAATGTGTTCAAACTGATGGCAATATGTTGCACCTGAAAGCATTGAGCCTATACAACGATTTCAGCAAGGGGCCCCCTAAAACGAGTGACACCAAGTCATTTACTGCAAGTAAGGGGCAGTTACACAGATTCAGGAATATAGAAGGTTCATAGTAGCCTAATGCCATATCACAATGACCACATTATTCACCTCACTTCACTTATCTTATCACATAGGCATTGTATCATCTCACATCATCACAAGAAGAAGGATGAGTTCAGAACAATAAGATATTTTGAGAGAGAGGAGAGAGGCCACATTCACATAATTTTTATTGCAGTATATTGTTATTATATAATTGTTCTTTTTATTATTGTCAATTTGTTACTGTGATAATTTACAAATTAGACTTTATCATAGTATGTATATACAGGAAAAAACATAATATGTACAGAGCTTGGTACTATCTATTGGTTTATGGCATCCACTGGGATCTTGGGCTATATCCCTCACCAATAAGTGGAGATTATTGGACCTCAAATGACAAGTTTAAGTCAATAAAATGCAGAAGTTAGAGACACAGAGGGTAGCCAAAGTTGGTATTACTGTCAGTTCAGGAGACTGACATGAGGATCAGATTCGAGGATTTGAGAAGAGAAGGCAGAAATGTGTAAAGAGCTCCAGAGATGAGAAATAAGTTTAAAAAGTTGAATGCAATAATAAATAAGGCAAATAACTCAAGATGTACAATAAAACTTTAAAGAAAGGATTCTGGGAATATGGTGGTAGCAGCAACATACTTGTGTAAAGCAATGTAACTAGATAGCAAAACCAAAACCCATGGAAAATTTTGCAACGTAAGTGACATGATACCCCCACATAACATAAAAATTGGGTGGAGAAAACAAACGAAAACAAAACAATGCAAAAGGAAAACAAATAAAACACCAATAGCTACAAGGTCTATGTGAAATATATATCTGTGTAGGAGAACTCAGATGGAAGAAATGGGGCCTTTTGATGGATCTCAGAATAGAAGTACTCCGTAGTGCCAATAGCATTCATTGGGAAGGACAGCATGCCAATTTGATTGCACAGCTATAATTGGGAGGGATTTTTCAATGCAATAGTGGGTAAGTGAATATATACATGGCAATGACTAAAGAGGTTGAAAAAGTATATCGTATGAACTCTGGAAAGTGATTGGAGAGGGCTCATTTCCAAGACAGCTCCCAATATTAAGAAAAAATTGCCACAAAGAAGGACAAAAATTGTGCAGGACTGGAATATGAAGGACAGAAAAATAAGTTTTGTCCATGTCCACAATCGGTAATGGATCATTTTCCAGAGTTTCCATCTCTCAATATCCCAATTCAATGTGTAATTAGAGACAAAAAATGGTGTACAGAATGCCCAGACCTATGCTCCAAATGAGAGAGATTGGCAGCATCATGTGCTTGCTTATTATATTATATTTCACTGTACTCTCGCTTCTGTAGATGGATTTTCTCTTGGATCCACAGCAAGAATATAAGTAAATTATGAGAGTTTAGAAAGTGTTATACAATTTTCTTTTGTCCTGCCTCAAACCTAGAATAGAGTTGTAGTCATAGTGGGTGTTAATCAATTAATGTTGAAAAATAATGAAACATTTATCTTAGGCTTTCCAATTTATTTCTGCTCTGCCTTACTGAGATAACATTTTACTCAAAATTCTATGGTTTTTAATTTAATTTGAGTGCTGAACTGAAAAACTCTGAGAATTCTGGAAGAAGGAATTTCTGGTTTTAATCCTAGGGTATTTATTATTGACTCACGTAATCTTGGACAAGTTACTAAACTAGCTCTCAGCTTTCCATTCATGAATAATAATGACAATATATGGAAATACAAATAAAGCTACGGTCTGTGTTATTCAGTCCTCCAAATGTGAATTTCGATCTTAATTCATATATTTCTCAGCTGTTTAATGTGGTTCTTATATACAGTCAATAGAATACTTAAATCTCTTCTCCTGTTTTAATTTCTATCATTCTGATACTCCTAGGAGGCTTTCTTCTCCATGGTGGTGAGAGTGGGTATGGTGAGAAGTAATCAAATTCTTGATACATTTTTAAAGGTAGAGCCAAAAGAATTGCTGGGGGCAGAAAATGAGGGTGTGACTTTCATCCTTTCAGACTATGAATGATGAAGGTGTTTTTGTGTGAGTTGTTGTAAAAATAGGGTTACCATTAAATGAGTTGTGAGAATTGTGAGAGGTACAAGTTTGGCAAGAATGTGCCTTTCCATCAGGAGATCAATTTGGCCATATTAGGTTAAATATTTAATTGGAAAGATCAAGCAGGCAGTCAGATACTTGCCTGAAGTTCAAGAGAAAAGAAAGACAAAACTTGTGCAGGACTGAGACAAAAAATTTAGAATTATCAACTTCTAAAAGACATTTAAGATCTTCTTGGGAATGAGGATAGATAAAATTCCGAGGAGTAAGCCCTGCAGTATGGCAAAATTCAGAGTTTGCTGAGATGAGAAACTAATGAGAAGTGGCCAAAAAGTTAGGAGACAGCCAGGTGGATGTGTTATTTTGAAACTCCTCTTAAGAGCATGTATTAAGTATTGCTAATAAGCCAAGTAAAATAAAGGCAAAGAAATAGTCAATGAATTTAGCATGTGAAAGTCTTTGAGGAGACCATGATTAAAGAAATTTCAAAAGAGTAGAAGAAGAAAAACGTGGTTCAAGAGAAAAGTAGAAGATGAAAATTGGAGGAAAAAATATAGAAAATTATTTTAAACAGTTTGTCAGTAAATGGAACAAAGAAAATGATATCATAATTAAAGGTCAAATGAGGTCAAGAGAGATTATTGTTTCAATATTTATAATTGAAAAATTTTAAATATTTTTAAGCAATGAAAAAGATTTATTAGAAAATAAAATTGACGATGCAAAAGGAAAGGAGGGGAGTTGCTAGAGTGACATAACTGAGTAGATAAAAAGGGTGGATCTAAAGCAAAAGTGGAAATGTTATTAGCTAGGATCCTTGCAGTACAGAGAGTTCACTCAGAGTAGTACAGGGAGAACCTAAGTAGTTTTCACTGGTAAAACAGGGAATTAGTAATTGTCACGGAAATTAGTGAACTTCCCTATTTACTATCCCAATTTTCTCAGTGAAGTAGAAAGCTAGGTCATCCATCAGCCAACGTTCTGAAAACGGGAGAAGGCTCTGATGGTTTCAGAAGTGAGGAGAGAGCATGAATTCACTAAAGGAGAGGGAGAATGAAGGAACCAGGAAGCGTGATATGATGGCCAGACAGCACTAAGAACCATTCCTCCCACCCCCAAATTAGTGACAGTGAATTTACACTGGGAACAGTCAGGATGCTTCTGTGGTTTTCTCCAACCAAGTTCATTTGTGGGTGTGTAGTCATGATTTAGACTGAGATAAGACTTACTCATCGTCAAAGCTGGAAGTCAGTCACTGATCTACAAATCATTAGGCTCAGTGCACAAATAAAATTATATTGATATTGGGGGATAAGTGGCTGGAGAGGGCTCCCAAATGCTAGTTATGCTGCAGATATTTAGCTACAATAATATTATTGATTATTCAATCTTTTATTAATTCATTTTTCTACTCATTCATCCATTCATTCAAACATTGTTTAAGTACCCACTATGTGTTTCACTGTACAAATGCTGGTGATTTAGCAGCAAACAAGGTCACTGCTATCATCAGGAAGATACTCAAGTCAGTGTGTATGAAGAGGGGACAGAAACTTTAAATTAATAATCATGCAATTAATTATTTAATTTCAGTTGTACTAAATAACATTCAAGGGAATTGACTGGCATGATGAGACGAAGTGCATTTACCTGCTGAGGCTGCCATAACAAAATTTCACAGAGTGAATAACCCAAACAACAGAAATTTATTTATCACAATGTTAGAGGCTCATAATCCAATATCAATATGCTGAAGGTTTGGCTTCTCCCGAGCTATTCTCCTCATCTTACAGAGGGCTGCCTTCTTGCTTTGTCCTCACATGGCCTCTTCTCTGCCATGTGCAGACCTTGTGTCTCTTCTCATAAAGACAAAATTCTATTGGATTAGACCCCTACCCTTATGAGCTCATTTATCTTTAATTTCTTCTTTAAAGGCTTATATTTGCAGATATCAAATATAGTCCCATTGAAGGTTTCAACATTACAATTGGGGGATGGGAGAGAAAATTCAGTCCATAACGAGGACTGATAGAATATTAAATGGAAAAAAGCCCCCACGAAATCAGGAAACAATTATTTGAAGAAATGAAGTTTAAGCTGTGCTCCGAAGAATGAGAGTAGAAGAAGGCAGATGCCCCATTCCTGATGCAAAACTAGGGGGCAGTTCCTAAAACCACTTTCATGTCTGACACCAATCACAAGTTCAGGGGTCTCCAAGACTACCCTTGGTTTTGATAATTCACTAGAAGCTCTCACAGAATTCAACAAAAATTTTTATGCTCATGATTATGGTTTATTATGGTGAAAAATATAACATTGGTGAATGGATGAGATACAAGACACAGAGTTCAGGGATTTTTGTCCCTTCCCAGTGCAGTCAGAGACAATGCTACCTTTCCCAGCAAGAATGTGTGGCAATACACATGGAGTATTGCCAACCGAGGAAGCTCACTCTACTTCAGTCTCCAGAGATTTTACTGGAGTTCCATTATGGCCAAACTGCTCATGTGGTTGATCTGTTTCAAGCCCCGCAGAAATTTGAATTGCTACATCATGACGCAAAGTCCCTACTCTAAATCACGTTGAGTATTTGCTGAGATCCCAGATGTCCAGGCAAACAAAGACACTTCAATCGGGCATGGCATCTTAAGGATTTATAGATTACCTCCCAGAAGTGGAGAGCAAAGACTAGGCCTCTTTTTAAGCAAAGCTAAATTCTTTGCAATACACCTGGCTCTCAGTTACAAAATCCTTATTTTACATTAAGGCAACTGAAGAACAGAGAGTGACAAAACAATAAGATAGGGCTGTGGCCAAGTCTAGAAAAGAACTAGCACTCTTGAGACATTTTCCTCTGCTTTTCCTTCATTATATCTCCATTTTTCTAGAAAAATAAAACGATATATTAAAACGAAGTAATCAAGGAGAATCAGGCCTAGCTGGCAAAAAAAAAAAAAAAAAAAGCTAATGATCATGAACAGATTTCTCCTTTGAAAGAGAAATCAGGAAAATTAGATCACAATACTGTATAGTCTATTCTCATAGCTTCAAAGCAGTAAAAAAAATCTTAACAGCTTTTTTTGATGATTGAGGAAGAAGAGCTGGAAATGAGTACTATAATATTTCATTGTGAGTCTATGAATATGAGGAACTAGAAATGCCATCTATGGATTAAAAGGGATGGACTTGGTTTCAAGGCAGAGGTGTTATATGAAGTTCACCTGCACAAAAATGTGTGCCTGTTAGTAGTAGGACAGAATAGAATAAAATCTTTTAGGTAATAATGTATAAATTTGGAAATACTTGTGTCCTATGTGGTAACTCTTGGCATCTAATTTCAAGAGATATATCTCAAGAGCAGAAATAGAATTCTAGAAGAACTATCCTTTGGGTGTTCAGAATCATAGGAATATATATTTAAAAAAAAAAACCACCTGTTTACATACACAGTTTGATTTGAAAATGAAACACAATATCTATGGGCCAATGTGAGGTATAGTTATGTATCAATGAATATGTAGAATGAGTAGAGAAAGGGTATATTACATATTTGTTTATTGCCCAGTCAGTGCATGTAAAGATTCTTCATAGAATCTGGCAACATCTCTTCATGTTCTTTATTACCAAATGCCTGCTCCTTACAAATTTTTCAGGTTGCTTCACTATATAAAAAAAGAGCAAGAATGCTTTTATTACTCATAATGTCCTTCAGGATCTGTACTGAAACAACATATCTTTTTGCCTCTATAGTACCTTAATACCATTTTATAAAAAAAAAAAAATTGCTGATTCTATCATTACTAATGATGCTGCACCTTCATGCATCCCATGAAGGATGGTTTCCAAGGACTCAGATGTTACTGTGAGTTGTTAGTGATTGACCACAAAGGCAAGTCTTTCCCAAAATATGAAGGAAAATATAAATGATAATTTGTTTTCTGGTCATATTAAACTTCTAGTTAGGGTGCTCACATGGCAGTAATACTCTCCAGGGATTAGGGGGATGAGCGGGGGGTAAACCTGCAACTAAAGGACATGGGGAGCATTGTAGAGGGGAAGGGCATGCCTCTAACCCTCGCTAGGGTAAGGCAAAGAAATAAAATATAACCATAATGTTTGTTCATAATACCCTGAAATAAAAAAATAAATAAAAGAAAAAAAAAACTTCTAGTTAGGAATCTTATAGCATAAAGGTTGAACAACACATTTTCTTACCATTTGTTGAACTCTTTAAACATCAATCACTGTCTTCCTGGAACGTGACCTATCTCAGTGCCAACCATTCCTCTCCCTTCCATGCGTTACTACGAGTCTGGGAGAGAGAAAAAGAGCCGGTGGTTGAAACAAGAAAAGTAGTCTCATTCAAACACTGTCATCCCTCCTTCCACAGAGCTTAAGATCAAACAGGAGAGTTCAAAGTTACTACACAAAGTACAGGAAGATAAGACATTGACTCATCCAAAGGGCCCATTAGCATCTCAAAATGAGGAGCAAGAATCTGGAAAATTATCAGAAGATAAGTTTGCTCATCCTCAGGATCACCTGACAAATGGATTGGAGCCTGTGGGGAAGGGAAGGAATGGGGTGACCATCCTTAGTACCAGCAGGTGGAGGAGGAGTGTGGTGCACAGTGTAAAGAATCTCTACCAGCATTCCACTGCCATCAGGTATTGTAGACTGGAGATGACACCACTATGGAAATACAGGAGGGCAAGAAGTCCCCATTCCATGGGCTCAAACATGCAGCTCAATTCCAAGGGCCAGCAGTGAATTATCAGTAGCTCTAAGCTCTGAACTCATCCAGTGTCAGATTTAAATGAGAGTTGCCCAGTGTTAGGATATCAATACTATTTCAATAGCTTTATCTCTCATTGTACTGCACAAGAAAAATTTTGGCAACCAGCAGAGGTGATCCACCCAGCAGGCCTCCTGCCCACCAGAGGCCTTGTTCTAGAGTCTGTCCCTTCAGACATGAATCACAGAGCTACTCGAGACATCTGGTCAGCCAGCAGAAGGCATTGTGTAGCAGGCTAGATGGTCGGAATACCACCTAAGGGAAAGAAACAGCACAGGGACCTACTCAGGTCCAGTCGGAGCCTGGGGCTCCTCACTCAGCTCTGCCAGCCCAAACAAATCCAAGGCAGCGGAAAAGAACTTTGAAAACAGTCTAGGGAAGCACTCCAAAGTGCAGAGGAGATGAAGGAACAGCCTGTGGAGCAGCATCCAGAGCAGGATCTGTCCTTAACAGAATCTGCATGGTACTGCATTCTAGTGCAATGAAGTATGCCAGAAGGTGTTAGCTGCTATGTTTATACGTATCTTCACTATATCCGGGTATTTCAACTTTCAAATAGTAATTTTCCCTACTTTTTTCTTACATTCTGTACCATCGCTATTTGCTGGGGAGCATATGAGATCTGAGAGTAGGAAGAGCAAGGAGTACCTTTTTTATACCTTCTCCTTTATTTTTTCACATTACTTTTGAGCTTCCTAGAAGGTAAACATGTATGTAGAAAGACTGGAAACAGGAAACACAAAGGTGGCCAAGAGGTAGTGCTAAATATTCCCTCTTTTATGAGCCCGTTAGGGATACAAAGATATTCATAGAAAGTTACGAAAGTCCTCAATTTACTTTGATATGGCAAGTTCACAAACTACTGAAGATAAAAACATGAATGATTTTCTCTCTCTCTCCACACATATACATTCATTTTTTCAGTGGCTTCACAGTTTACTGTGGCACGAAGCCGTCATAAGTTTATTTTAACCACGGCTTTAGCCATGCTTATTTGAATTTTTCCAAGTTTCACAACGTAGCAGTAGGTATCTGTGTATACACAACTTTGCCCACAGTATTAAGCACACTATCTACGGAAGGAATGTGAAACTGCTGGGTCAAAGTATATGTGAATTTTTAATGTTTGTACACTGTTAAACTGTCTTGCCTGTTTTCCCACAATGGGCCCTCAACGATGATTGCTATATAATTAATGAGAAAAAAAGACAACTCGTGATCATGAAAAAAATTTATAATTGTATTCATTTGTATTTTCCTAATTCTCAGTGAGTTAAATATTTTAGATAATTTGGATTTTTGTATTTTCTCTCTTG
>NW_012155285.1:267542-270754 GCF_000956105.1 Propithecus coquereli
CCAGATAATTTAATTACATTCCTCATTCTACAGCAGACAAGGTGTTTAAAAGATGGGACGCTGGTATCAGACATCCTAGGTTCAGTTCCCCTCACTACCACTTATTAGCTGTATCAGATTGGACAAATTACTTAATATCTTTACGTCTCAATTTTCACCTCCATAAATAGGAAGTAATAATAGCACCTACCTCAAAGGATGTTGTGAGGAGTAAATGAGTTAGTACACATAAGTGTTCAGAACTGTGCTAATACACAGTAAATCATCAACAAGTGTTAGCTCTTGCTATTGAATGATGAGGAATGTGAAACCCATATAGATGAATTCACCAAAATGTTTCTTAGCAAGTGAATAGCAGATGGAAAAGAACTGAAATACCAGGACTCTTAGACAATCACTCTTCCCAAATATCTAAGAGGCTATGGCCCATGAAAGGAGCCTGCAGTAGGAGAACATGTCAAAACGGACAGGATTTTTATTGTTTCCATGCTAATTTGTTTTGTATTTGTTTCTATAATCCCTCAAGAAGCATAAGCAGCCTTTGCAATAACTAGTGTGCTGAGAATTATAAATACGTCCTGGAAACACTGGGCTTGGGGTGGGCACCGAAGTTTTAATAATACTCTTTGGACTGAGTCTAATCTGAGACTATCCACCTTCACTTTCAATAATTACCCAAGAGTTTGAACCTACTCTGAGGTATATTATAGTGTAAGGATAGGTCGGAAGAATTCCACTTTTGCAAATCTGTTCCAGAGACTGGTCCTAGGGATTCAAGTTTCCTACATAACTGCCACTGAATAATTTATAATGTTTCAAGGTTTCTAGGTTCAGAATTTAAACATAGTGAGGTTTATTACATGTTTATCTTCAACAGAGGAATTTTCTTTACCCTCTAAAAGCAGAGAAATATGCCTATGAATTGGGCATTTTATTGTAACTTCCCTTTAATGACCATTGTAACCACCACTCCTAATAATCCTGTTACTTTCAGATTTTAAAACAGAATAGCCAAAGCAAAACAAAGCAAAATATGACTTGGATTTTTTGCCAAACATCCCCTTTTTATAACTACAACCAAAATATCCCCTTATAGAAAACATCTGAACAAGTCATTCTCTTATTAAAGTGACTTACTACTTATTGCCAGTGTCATCATTTGGCATCTTACAAATATAGCATTTTTATCTACTTGCATATGTGCATGTGAGGTGTGTATTCATTGTGAAAACCTCTTATATCTCAGTGTCTCTAATGTCTACATTGCATGTAAGATACAGCAAAAAAATTATTTATTTCAGTAATGATGAAGAAGGTTTTTGGTAATAGCCAAAGATCACAGGAAGAAATATGGTCTAGTGACTAAAGTAATAAATTAGGAGACAAGAATTTCTACTGCTTTTTAAATTCAGTAGTTTATTTACTTCCATAGCTGTAAAGAAGCAAAAAAAAAAAAAAAAAAAGCAAAAGCAAAGATTAAGTTCTTGTGTTTATAGTCCTCAGACCTCCTGTAGGAATTCCCAGTGACATGGCATTTCTTAGACAACTAGTTGTTAAAAAAATAATAATCTGCTGGGGATATCATAATCCTTTTATATTCCCAAGATAAAAAATAAAAAAAAGAATGTCCAGTACTTTTGCCCCAGGCGCTGCTAAACAGGAGTGTTAACTTTTGATAAACATGACTAAATTCATATCACTGCAGGGAGAGAAATATAAAAAGATATGCACTCTACCTTTCTCTTATTCAAAGATTCCAGAGCAGCTGATTTGGCTGAATCTCTTCGATCATGAAGATTCCTGCTTTTCTCCTTGTTTTATTTTTCTCTCCGGCCCCATTGCCACCAGGTAAAATGAAAATGTTAATTGAGAAGGTGAAATATATTTTTGGAGAGTTAAATCTTGATTGATGTCAACTGGAGATAAAAGAATGACTGAATTGCCAACAGAGTGGTTTGTTGGTTTGTTATGGTCCCAAGAGTAAATCACACATAAAGAATTTGTGATTTTACTAAAAAATAAGGCTCCTAGTGAGTTATAATACTGTGGGAGACAATTTAAGGACTTGATCAAATGATTATGGGCTGGTTGTCCAGATTAACAAATTAGAAAAGATATTAAAGTATAATCATCTAGAAATGATGGGCACTGTGTATTAATAGCAAAGTAACAATGGGTTTTTCACTCACTTAGTGACAGACTGGGCTATATCATGCTGCATGGTTTACTTTGAGAATACTTATCCTAAAGTGGTTTCAACTGATTTATGATTGAAGGCATTTTAACGGCTCTATTACCTCAGTTCCAACAACATAGCAATTAATATTCATCAGATAATGAAATGAGTATGACCTTTTGAGTTACTGACACCTGGGTTCTTGGCTGTATAAACCAATCATCTTATTTAAACTCCTTCAGCATCAATTTCCTCATTTGTGAATGAAATATAGTAATTAAGTCTACCTCATAGTGTTATTATGAGGATAATATATAAATATGCAAAGTGCCTAATATAAAATATAACACAAATTCTTCTTAAATAGTATTATAATCAGTTTTACATTGAATCGAAACATCTTAGAAAGCAAGTGACCTCTAGGCACCTCATAGAGAAAGAAAGAGGCACTGGACACAACATTTACCACGTTGGACTTAACGTACTTGGACTGTGTATCACCCTTTGGAAACTTTAATTGTACTCATTACTCTTAGGTTAGATCAATGCCAAAGGGAAGCATCTTGATGGAGATCATGCAAAGAGCTGTTTTGACATATTTCAGGCTACTTGAGACAGGAAAAATATTTCTTTGTGTGTAAGCAAGGACACTGCAAACAATCACTTCACACACACCCAAGAAAATAATTCCACTCACCTTAAAAAAATAAAACAAAAAAAAAGGTAGTTCTAGGATCTTATGATTTAGGAGTGGTCTAGAACTTGAGTAGTTTACTCTCTGCAGGATTCTTAATCAATTAATCAATGACAATCATCATAATAATTATGAGGGTTATTATAATATTACATCATTCTAAACTCAGGACAAATTCAGTTAAAATCAGGGTTTGTTCTTACTAAAACAAAACAATGGTGCTCTTAAAATAGAGAAGACTAGTATTTAGCACAACCACATTTAGATAATAAAATATTAGCTCCAATTATGTTGTCATGATTTACATGTGTCCTTCATATCACTTGCTTTCAATGAAAAAAT
>NW_012155285.1:271692-277537 GCF_000956105.1 Propithecus coquereli
CCTATCAACATGGTGTCCCCTGCCCCGGCTCAAATCTTTGCCTACATTCACAGAACCTTTCTTATGCCAGTGTCTGCTAGGGTTCTCTTAATTCTTCTCATAAAATTGATACCTAAAAATATTCAAGCAAGATAGAAATTTAAGCAACATTCATTGATTTTCCTATTTTGAATCCTAAAGCCAAAACTGTTTAAATTTTTAACTTCTTTTGAAATTAGAGAAAAAAGCCTTTGGGAGGTTTTGGATATGTCTATTACCTCGAGTGTAATGATGGAATTATGGATGTTTACATATGTCTAAACTCACCAAATTATACACATTAAATATGTCGAGTTCTTTGTATATCGATTGTACCTTAATACAGTTATTTTCAAAAAGCAAGTTAGTTAGGTAAGTAGCCATAGACATATATGGTGTCCATTCCAGAGACACTCTGGATCTAACAATTTCTGTTTAGAAATTACCATAGAAAACTAAATTTTAACAGCTAGTGGACCTGGTCATAAGTTGGGGAGAAAACTGACAATGAAACCAAAAATGTCACAAAACTATCATCACCAGAAAAATAGCAAAACAAATGTCTTCCCAAATCCCCACCCCAGTATGCAAATGATATATTTATTTTCACATCAACAACTGATTTATCCCAAGTTGGGGCTTTTAAGACACATACATCGACTCAATGGTTTATGTGTTTTTCTTTTTCCTTTTAACAGTGAAATGTGCCATGAAAGACACCTATAGTTGCTTTATCATCAAAGGCAAATGTAGACTTGAGTGCCATGATTTTGAAAAGCCAATTGGTTTCTGCACAAAGCTAGATGCCAACTGTTGTATGTAGAAGTTTGAAATAAAAATCAGTGTCCCTGAAAAATAAAGCACAATGAATGTAAGTATTAGTAATAAATGAAACTGAATTACCAGTCACTCATGTCCAGTCTGTGTTGTTCTTTTGGTTACATGGCATCATTTGACAAACTAGATTCTCTCCTAAGGATCTGACTATAGTTGGAGACATCCAGCATATAGTGCGGTTCTGTGGAAAGATTCCATCATTTTAGATATCAATTATTTATTCATTGGCAGAAGAAAGCTAAATAATACAGAGAATTTATTATTACCAGGAGCCTTCAATTCAAAAATATCCAAACTGATAGCAACGTATCTCCAAATGAAGGAGGAGTTGAGAGAGACCAAAGAAAAGGAACAAATGGGATTTTCATCAGGTTATGGATCAGGAGACCTTATTCAGTGCAAGCAGAAAACTGTAGCATCAGTTTAACCCTTCAGTTGTTTATATTTGTTCTTTTGAACAGAAAATTTTAAAAACCGTATCTGAAAATTAGGCATAGGTGTATGATGAGTGAAACAGGAAACTCAAACTCGAGGGGTCTGATGAAAAATGGAGGGGTCCCCTAGCTAATATCTAGAGAACAGGACACATAGAATTCAGTGTGATCAGTACAAAAATCATTCAATCACTAAAATTATTAGAGACTTTATTAATAGTCACATTAGATTCCTGGTATATACTAATGTATGGCTTTTGAAACACTTTTAGATATAGAAATGTTTTTGATTCTCCCAAAATTTCTATAAGGTAAGACAATGTCCATGAAACATGTAAGATAACTGAGCAAAGGCATATATTTTGGGGCACAGACCCTAGAACCAAATTTCCAGAGTTCTAGTTTTGCAGAGCAAACACTGTAGAAAGATGTATTAAATTAACTTGCTTTGTTAAATAATATTTAGAGAGTTTATGAGGTCATATAACTAATGAATAAGTTATACAGAAGTACGAATTGAGCTTAGCCTACACTGAACACAATAAACACAGGTCTGAGCACTTCCTTGCTTTGAAATCAATGCAGGGAGCTGGAGAAAGAAGGCAAGGTAAATACTGAGTTGAAAAAAGAAGCCATATCTGAAACTAAAAAGCAGGCATAAAACAATGAAAATAGGCAACCAGGGAGATTTGATTGCCTATTCGTCCTCATTTGACAATTAGCACAGGTTAATAAGCCTATGAGACAAACTTTTAATTAGATTGATTTGGCAATCAAGTAATAAACGCTTACATCTCCGTTTCTTTTCTCTTTTCTCATCTTTTCTTACACAAAACTCTACAGATTAATTCTAGCAACTGAGAATTTTATAAGGAGATAGAAAAGGCATAACTCCTCAAGTTTGTATAATTAGTTTTTGAACCAATATTTTCTTTGATTGAGTTTATAATCTATAGAAGGAAAAACTCACTCTCCTGTAGCATAGAGTATTAATTCCCCAAACTTTCATGAATAAAGATCATTTTTTACACAAAATTTTATATTGTAGTTCTTTCATAGAAAAGTAATTGCAATTACAGGATCTAAAGAGTTTAGGGAACTATAGTATGACCAGAAAGTGATCTACACATGCACACAAACACATACAAACACACACACATACTCATACATATCTGTATGCATATAGACAGTTATGTATGTATGAAGATAGAGAGATATATACACTGGATTTATTATTTATTTAATCTACAGACTACATTTTTGTGCATTTGCACTCACAAACCACTTCCGATCAGCTTCCTACTGGATCCTAGCAAACAAATTTGGTACCATTGTCATAGACAGTTTTATAAAATGTCCATAAGCTCAATACCTCTTAATACCACAGTTGCTGGGACACAGGATAGTAAGAAAAAAAAAAAGTGGCTTTCCTAATCTGCATTATAAAATAGATCATAGCCACTGAAGTTCATCAACACTGTCAGTCTTGTTCAACCAGACAGGCAAGCTAGCTCTATTCCTCCTCTGAAGTCAGAACCCAGGCACATTACCAGGAGGCTGTAAAAAGCCATCACTTAAGAAATTCGTCACCTTGCTGTAGAGCCAGAAATATGTTGTCATAGTGGTTATTACTGATATCTGATTAATAGATCATCTGCTTAACCCTAGGACAGCTGCTGAAGAGTATTATCAGTGCCAACTTTGACAAAAGTGACACAGCCGGCAGTGATTCTTCTGCTTTAGTCAGATAGTCCCATCTTTCTCTGCCCTAACTAAAAATTCACCCCCATTTTGGGGGTGTCTGATTTTTGTCCAATGCTAGTAGAAACTCTAAGAAGTTTCAGTAAATCTGACCCTCAAATGAGAAGGTATTGAGATTTCAGCTTTTTCTCTCTCAGAAGATCCCAAGGATCCTTTTGCTACCTTTGGCTGTACTATCTTGAACAGCAGTCAATGTCAATGATTCCTCTTAAAAAAAGAAAAATTGCTATTATGTCACACTGAAATTCATTCATAGGCCACAATTATGGACATAAGGTAAATAAATGAAACAGGGCAAGATACATGACTTTGCCAAACTCCAATTTTTCAATGCATTAAATTATTAAACGACCAGGTTGACAAGTCAGAAGTTAGAAACACTAGAACCTTATGAATCAAGGACTACTATTCTTAGCACATGAAAGGATCAAAATTAATGGAAACCATCCACCACCTTTAGAAGGAGGAGGAGCCAGAAGTTATCTGAGTCCAGCTTCAACATGAATACTGATTCAATAATTCCTTAGTTTTCACTGCCTCTGGAGAGTAGGCATATAATCCCTAATTCTCTTAACTTTTTGTGTCTCCCAGTTTCCATTTAATCACACTGAGACTTTCATTTAAAAAATGTAAAACTGCAATTGAGCTTCAAAATGTGCTGTCAAACTTTCAGCTAGCCAGGTTAAAAAGAAACAAGGGCTATATAGCTTTTATTTTCTAACTATAAAAGTGAACTTTTAAAATTTCTGATCATTCCATATTTTTTATAAAAGTGAAAAGTTGAAAAGTTGGGCAGCTGCCACAGAATCGAACAGCATTGTGAAAAACTCTCAGTTTGAGAGTCAGGGGCAATGATGAATCAGAGACTTTCTTAGGGTTCAGAAAGAAATATAACCAGAGCCTCATTCCACAGGCCATGGGAACAAAGAACAAGGTTAGACTTTGAGTCCCATTCAGATGTTTTGGTCTCCCCTGCCCAGGAGGGGATTTTTTATCTGACAACACCTTTGGTCATAAAGAATCTCATTTTGGATGTTTCCCTCTTGGATCTTTTGTACATGAGAAGCAGAGAAGACAGATGTGGGAGGGAAATCCCTTCAAGCATTAAAGACTGTTCTTGGGCAAGGTGAACTCCAGCTCTCAGAACTGGGACTTGAAGTACAGACTGACAATCGGGTCATCTTTCTTGATAATTTCTGGGATTAAATTAAGGCTGGCGGCTCAAACTTAGCTGTTCCTAAGTCTGAAAATCATTCATATTAAATAGTAAATATAACGAGCCTCTCATCTAATGAAAAAAATTGAGAAAGGAACTTTAATTGGTTGCCTATTGTTCACAGGGTAATGAGGAAGACTAACATATAGGCAAATAAATCAATCAGGAGCCACAGCGCAGTGTGCTGAGGAGGCACGGGCACAGGCGAGATGCTGGGAGGTCATTGCAGCGATCAGGTTACAGAAATAAAGACCTGATCTAAGGGGATAGCGGACCAAGTCTGAGACATCCAGCAACTGTTTTATTTACAAATGATGCTCCAGATATTGAATAACAAAAATACTAGTACAACTCCAAGATAAACTCACTTGTTATGCTATTAGATTATGTTTCCACTTTTCAGTGTTAACTTGGAAGTATGTAAATAAGCAGATACCCTCTTTATGGAATGAGAGAGAAAAGAGCTCATTGTTCTGCTTCTTTTTATCAATACACTTCTAGTTTCCAAAAGTAAAGCCATAGACTGTTTGATTTGTATGTGGACTTGGCCAATTTGAGAACTAACAGTATATAAGAGAAACTCTAAAATCTTTCTTAAAACCTTTTACAAGTTCTCAATTGTTCTCAAGACATAGTGCAGACCCCACAGCCAGGCTTAAAAAGTCTACTCCCCACCTCACAGCCATACTCAGTAATACTTATACTCAATTTCTTTCATAGTTATATGTTCTGACTTGCTTCCAACTCTTTGCATAGGCAGTTTTCATCTCCCTAGGGCATTCTACCTCTTCTTCACCTGGCTAACTAATCCTTCAGGTCTTATCTTAGAAAGCATCACCTATGAGAAAACTGTGCATCCTTCCTCCCCAACCCCCTGCCAAGTGACTTACCTAATTATTATATAACATCATTTCACTTTATCACTCAGACGTGTACTTGCCCATTTAGGTATCTGTATATTTATGTTTTCCATTAGGCTATAAGCTTCATGCAAGTGAAGACGCAGCTTTTCTTACGTACTTTTATATTCTCAATACCTAAGAGAGTGTCTCTTTTATAATGATTTCTTGGTAAAATTTATGGGATAAATAAATGCAAGCGAGAAGGGGACATATTTTGAAAGGGAAAAAGAATAGAAGAAAATATAAATGTAGCATTTGCTCCAAACCCCAAATGCCAGATAAATATCCAGACCCAAATTCACTAACAATGATTCCACTCTCTTTTGCAGACACTTGCTATCTGCAAAGGGTATGGTTCCTTCCTCAGCAAGGATATGAACAGACTTAGATGTTCATAATATGAATATTATTGTCCTGCTCCTTTCATACCTTTTCTACATGCAGAGTCCAACCATGTCTGAAAGTGAACAAACTTATGGTGAAAGGCAGAAGAAAAATTTTAGCATTTTTCTGACCTAGATTATGTACATTCTCAGCATTTTTAAGCTATTTTATAAGTATTTACTGGCAAAAAGAAAACAAAAATTTCCCTTCCAACATCAGAGATTTAAATACTATAAAAAGAAAATTATAAAACAGAAAATCATTACAAGAGGGGTTTTCCGAACTTGACGAGT
>NW_012155285.1:278269-279238 GCF_000956105.1 Propithecus coquereli
AAGAATAGTACTTAGTATGTTTGACATGTTTAATATGAGGGTTAAATATGAGATAATTCAAGTAAAATTCATATGCAGTATCTGTAATGCTAAAAATAATAATGATCATCATTATTACTATAATTATGTCAACAATACTATAACTGTTTGAAGTTCCAAACCTGCTCCTCTATAAATAGTGTATATCTGTGCAGAGGTCACATTGTAATAATAAGAAACCAATTCACCTGTAGAAAGATGAAAGACAGTAAAATATCTTCAAATGTGGATGGGATTTTAAAAATCTCAAAAAAGATTTCCTAAGGCAAGGAAACAGCCCTGGGATAATTCAACCTTTCAGTTTCTGCTTCGTTTCTTGTCTATATTCTGGTAAGGAGGTAAACTAGGACTAGCACAAGCTGTTCAGATGACCCAGAAGCATCTGAAAGCTTGACATGGTAATAAAAAGTTTATGGGTTATTTACAAAGGCCAAGGTAACTTACTTATAAAACTCAAAGCTACACAATTTTAACTACAAGGTACAAGGTGCTTCCCAAGTGGTTATCTTTCTGACTCTTCTTGAGAAAGAAGAAAGAATAGTAAGACAAAAAGATAAACTACTACAGTAGCTGTGTTTATATACACAAATCTTTAAATTCAAAATGCTTCTACAAAGCTAAATTTTAAGGCAAATGTGGTAATAATGATAAAAAATGTTTAAAAATTTTCAAAAACAAATCCCTTATTTCCTACCCATTTTATTTCCAAACATAATTAACACCATAGGCCTGGTTTGTCATGATAGAAGAATGAACACATCTAGGTTCCCAGGAGTACATGCTTTGTCTACTTTTTCTAAACAATGGTTCAAGTAATCATGTCTACAACCACTAATTAAATCAAATGAGATGAATACCAAATCTATAGCTCTACCCTTCACTTCTTTCTTCAACTCAAGATGCAAATATGGGCCGGGCGCGGTGGCTCAC
>NW_012155285.1:282103-285081 GCF_000956105.1 Propithecus coquereli
CTTGAGTTGTTTCTTTATATGTTTTTCTTTGGCACTGAAATCCTTTGGGATAAAAATCATGTCTGAGTAATTTCATTGTCCCTCCATATTAGGCTATTAAGTTGAATAAATTAATAAATTCACTACAATATTTATAATATGGCTATAATCCAATAAAAGAAGCATTTTATAAACCTATGTCTTTTCTTTATAAGATCTTTTTGGTTGGAATATGCCTAATAAGTACATCAGGCTATATATTTATATCAAATTTTGAAAAATTGCCTCTGCAAAGTCTCTTATGAATACGTTTGAGAGATATTACCCTTCGCATACCTGGATTGGGTAGGAGGGCTGTAGAGGAAAGAGTGACACCTCTAGAACATACCTTTTTTCCAACCAACAAATTTCATCTCTTTTGATGAAAAGACACCATTTGTAAACTATCACTTCAGAATTTCTTCTGAGGCAATTCTTTGGCTCCATCCCAGATTCTCAATCCTACCAGCATGGGTCAAATATAAATAAATAATAGTTACCAGTCTTCTCAGACCCCACCATCACTCCTGGATTGTAACTAAGTCCATAGAGAGTCATTGGAATTTCCTCTCCAGACAAGAATTGAGATAAGTGACAATAACACAGTCAAAACACTATTACTTCACCTCCTTATCATGTGCATTCTCATTGGGATTCCAGGAATTGTAATACTTTCTCTTTAGCGTTTTGAGTTCTTTCATCCACTCACTTTTCATTAAAAGTAAGTTGAAGTTTCAATAAAGATAGCTAGAACTTTCACAAATTTGAGGTATATTTATGGACCTATCACCATTAATTACTGAATTTCACTGGCTCAAGTCTCTCTTTCTTTGCAGCAGAACCTCAGAAGTTCCATGAAATGAACATATGGAACCAGCGCCCTCCTATCCTTATTCCAAGCCAGGCCGTTACTATCCGTCTTTACATCCCTACTGCCTGTGCTCTGTAAGAATGCTGACCACCAGGCATAGCCATCTCCTCTTAGAGGCTTCCTGGAGCCCTCAGGGAAGTGAAGATGCCATCTGTCCTGTAGGGAAGTAATTGGAATCTCTCGCTCCCTTGCTTGCTCTCACTCACTCTCTCAGCTAAACTCTTTCTTTGTGTTGGTCTCAAGCATTGCTAATTCAGGCCCCAGGTAACATGTTTGAACATTAGTCTATAATTGATATATTTCCACAGTTGCTTGCCTTACCTCTTTCGTAGGATCTTAAAAACAATCAGTCCATTAGGCTAATTGGCAAATTGAAATCACCAAGCCATTCCTGTCCAGTGGCATGACTGTATTCTTACTTAAACCTAAATACAAAGCTCCTATGTGCATAATTTACCTAAAGAGAGATACCCATATATCTCTACTAGTCTACTAGTACAGTCTACTAGTCCTTCGATTGGTGAAAGTCAAAATTGCATCTTCATCTATTTATAATGCTCCTCTTTAATATTTCTGAGGAAGTAGGTACATTTCCCCCTCAAGTCAAATACCAGCACTCTTTGAATTCTATCAACTCTGTGGACCTGGGGTTAACAAACCTCTGATATAATGTCTTTGAAGAGCTGACATACAGTTATTTACAGGGAATTTGAGAGAAATATCCTCTATTCCAGAGACTCCAAGGAGCCCATAGAGGTAAACAGGCCAGTGCAGTGGTGGGGGGAATGGGAAGAAGACTATTGAAGTAAGAGCTACCAGCCTCCATATGGAATATTTTGAGGCCATCATCAGTGGAATAATTAATAAATTGAGTTATATTTATACAATGGAATTCTATACAGAAATGAGAATAAAATGATCTTCAACTACCCATAATAATATTGCTTATAATATTGTTTACTGTTTATATGGTGTATATTGATATATTTAATGAAGAATCTCACAAAATTGTTGTAGGGAAGAAGTTTGACACAAAGGACAATAATATATACACACAAGCTTAGCAAGAAGAGCCAAATATTGTCTAAATTTGTTCATAACAAATGGCTCTAAAACTAACTATAAAATTCATTTAAGAGATCCAGGTGTTCTAGTATGCTTAATTCAATGGCTGTACAAAATGCATCTTTCATGTTCTTTGGACTTTGGCATATGAATAGATCAATCAGAAACAGACAATTCTTTGTAGGGAGTTAATGGTCCAGGGCTCAAGCTCATTCATTTTCCAAATAGCATTTAAGATTAAAAGATATTATGCTGTGTTTTTTAAGTCCATATCTCCATTTGATGCTTGAATTCTTTCTAACATATTCCCACCAAGTAGTTACCCAACCTACTCTTGAATAAAAACAGTAACGATAAATTTACAGCTTCTCAGAGCAACTAATTCCAGTTTTAGATAGCTGATTTTTAGATCATCATTCTCATGATCAGCCTCAATCATTTTTTCCTATAATTTTTATATCCTGAGTCTATACTTTGAGGTCATATTTAACTAGTTTAATTCCATTTCCCACATCCAACTTTCAAAGTCTGAAGACATCTCTATAGTGTCTCATTTCCAAACATTCCCATTTTCTTTCTCATATGATGTGGTTTTACATCCTCATACCATTCTGGCACTTCCATCTAGAAATTGTTCCCGGACTCCCACAATATTTCATTCTTTTTCTTACAAACGCAAGACTCCAAGTGTGGTTTACCTAATGGCAAAACATCTCTCTTGTTTGAACTTACTTTGTTCACTTTTGCATTCTAATCTAATTATCGCAATCAAAAAAATCTTGTCTCTTTCTATAGACAGATAATTACTCTAACTTTACCAGGTTGGCAAATCTAACATTTTCTTTTTTATTAATATTTTTCTTCCAGACACAACAAAGCACAGAGCTAAGGCAAACTGATAGTATCTTTTCTTAAAACTGCATCTGTTTCACAACCCAAGTGTCCATCAATACATGAGTGGATTAATAAAATGTGGTATATGTATACCATGGAGTACTATTCAGCTTTAAGAAACAATGGTGAT
>NW_012155285.1:296316-298913 GCF_000956105.1 Propithecus coquereli
AAAAAACAAAGACGCGAATATGTTTATTGTATAGCTCTTATGAAAATTCTACAGATTCCTTAAACTGGGCACTATCAACATAATATCAACGTAATTGTCTTTCCTCACCCCCCATGAACTGACTTCTATATTGCCTATAACCATTGCGAGCATCACATTCTACCAAAACGACAGGCCTACCTTCTCATCTTCTCCCTCTGTAAGTACACGTGTTCCAGTTCCTAAATAGTTCTTGAAAATGCTTTTTCCATTTCTGCTGACACTGCCTAGATCAAGCTCTCACTGTTCACCCTGCCTGCCACACGGCCATGAAAAATGCTGACAATAACGTCTGCCGTTCAGGCTAGTCCTGATCTAAGTTAAAGAAAAAGTCAACAAGAACCAAATCAGTCACCATATGTCAGTGTCTGTGCTGGGCACTAAGTGTCATTACTATGCTGAATGGGAGGAAAAGAGGTCCCAGGAGAGCCATAACCACTAAACATATATTTATTAGTATGATAGGTGCTAAAATAACATAAATCTAAGGTCTGACCTTTTATTGAGGCAAAGTGTTCTGGAACAACCGTATGGAAAAAATGTCATTTAAACTAGGATATGAGGAATGAGGAAAAAATACGTAAAAGGTGTTTATATAGTGGGGGAGGAGGATAGGTTGGAGAGGGTAGTTGAGGATATTTCAGGTGAATGGAGCAGGTAAATATGTAAAGGTCCTAAAGCAGAAAAGAGCTAAAGCCTATTATGAGTAACAGAGAAAGTTTAGTATGCGATGGGAGAGGAAACCAAGGACGGTACAGAAAAAAGCCGAAGGTGGAAGTTTGGGTGAGCCAAGGTCATGAATGACCATGCTAAGAATTTCCCCTGAGGGTGAAAAAAAAAAAGGAAGTCAAATGAGACTCTGATTATTGTGTGTCGAATGGAAGGGTAGAAGGTATCAAAGGTATGTACTTCTAGGCAAATTAAGAGGCTATTGGAGTAATACAGATGAGAGGTGACACTGAAAGAAGATTCCTTCTATGGAGATAAGAATTGGATGAATCTGAGCTGTATGTGAGTAATAGAATATACAGAAACTGAGGATTGCTGTTAGATGGAAAGTAAGAGAAAGTAGTCCAGATTACTTCCAGGTAGTGCAATTGTCCTTCCTGCCTCCACCAAGTAAAAGCCTGGCTTACTCATACCAGATGTCTAGTGTTCAGGAATCTATTTAGAATTCTGGAAATATGTCTAAATACCAGGTTGGAGGTTGACTATCAAACACAACTTTGTATGGCAAGTTCATTTAATTTGACTTTATAGTAAAGTCATGAATACCAGTCTTAATTCCAATCCCAAGGGAAGTTCCCTCATCCCAGCCTTAGTCTATTTTTGACACATAATTCTTGCTGTGGCTATATTTCAACTTTAGGCTTTCCTTTTTGCTATCCCTAGTCACCTTATATGAGACTTGGTAATTAACAACCAACCCTCACCTAGTTCCTAAAATTATTGCTGAATTGTAGTTTTATGACCTAGAATTTTAGAACTAATATTCCTTCCCTGTGTGCCAAACTTTGCCTCTGATTTCAGAATCTGGATGAAATCTCTATATATCAGACTCCCTAGTACTGACATTTGAACCACGGAGATCCTTACGGTTTAAATGCCAAGGTGAATTGTCTGGAGCCATGTGGCTAGCATTTCAGAATTTATGACGTTTGTCATTCCTACTCAACTATCAGGGATTAGTTATAATAGTCTGTTTTAATAGTCTGTTATTTGCTTCTTTTTGCTCTAGTAGTTTCCTGCAAACTGCCATTTCACAACTTCACCAGGGTAATTTCTAAAAAAGAAAATTTATAAAACCACACTCATTTTTAAACATGCTGATTCCTCGTTTATATAGAATACTTAACCTGCCAGTTTCACAATGACCTATTCTTCCTGATCATATTGTCAACCCCTCACATCCACTTGGAGTTATGATGTTCATAACTCCAAAACTATGCTTATAGAGTTATATATATTTTTAAATGCCCTTCTTTATTTTTGGTCTGTAAAATTCCTCATTCTTCAAAACACATGATTGCTATGTCTTTTATGAAGCTTTTCCTACTTTTCCATCTTAGGGTTAAATATTTTCCATAATATATTAAAAGACACTTTTAAGCCAATTTAAAAAAAAAACATTTTTAGGATGAAATAATACTTGTTTAATAGTCCTTTATGGTTATAATATGGAAATTACTTCTGATTATGTCTTGCATTCTTAAATTAAAATTTCTAATTGAGGCATCAAAAATAGTACACCCACAAAAGAAATATTTATAATGAAAACAGTTAGAGTTAAAAATCTGATACGTTTATGGGATCCTCAAGAAATCTTTATTAAATAGAATTCCATTATACAAAACCTCAGTACACTTATATACTTATATTTTTATTTTGAAACAGAGTATATACTGCCTTTCATGTGCTACCCTAGCAACACGGACAGACATAATCTCTGACAAAAAAAAAAAAAATTCTTGAGTTGTTTCTTTATATGTTTTTCTTTGGCACTGAAATCCTTTGGGATAAAAATCATGTCTGAGTAATTTCATTGTCCCTCCATATTA
>NW_012155285.1:302313-305813 GCF_000956105.1 Propithecus coquereli
TTGTTCTGGATGTTCAGTAAGGCTTATTAAGTCAGATCCTTGCCACCTAGTAGTACCTGGTAGTTACCACACTCTAAGAAGTTTAAAGTGCTTCTACCCTCCACTGATGTGAATTCTTTAATGTTGATGATTGTTTTGAGCAAGGTCATATCAGTCAGGTATCTTTCTTCTACCCAGTTTGAACTCCCTTCCTTCACCACTTCCAACCCTTTCTGACTTGTTGGAATTCTTGGTAGCTATCAATATTTTTAAAGATAGAAGGAAGTGAAGGCTGCTGTGGAGCAGTGGGGCTTTTTGTATATGTAACCGATTTACTTCAGGGAAGGCTGGAGGGCAACTTATCTCCCTTGGGTTGGACTTGGTAAAGAATTGGAATGAGTGTGTTTGGGAGAGTCATCCCCAATCTACATGAAAAGATTAGCTGTGTTTATATACAGTTAAACTGTGTTTACATATCACATTGTGCTATGGTAGACATGAGACCATAAATTTTTCAGTGACTTTAAAATAGTCTTGACACATTTTTGAATTTCTATACCAGAATAATTTAGGACTCAACCTCTAGAGAAGTTATCTTTGTCCTTTCCCTTGTGCATTATTCTCCATGCCTGCCAGAATCATGTTTGCCTACCTCTCGGAAGAAGCAAGCTCTTCATAGCTTCAAGGTCACGCTAAAATTTAATCAGATTAAAGTATAACTTCAAAAAAAAAAATACAACAGTGTCTGGTGCAAGACATCACAGAATGGATAAACAGGAAAATTAGCAAAGTTCAAACGCTGATTGTATGGTCTCATGCATTTGTAAGAGCAAGGGAGCAAAAGCGTTAAGATTCTTCTTAGGTAGTTTTTGTGCTTTCTCAACGCTTCTACAGAGGAAGGAAATGAAGCAGAATAGAAAGAGTGGAGGGGACCTTGATTAAGTCGGGAGCTGTTTTTTTTTTTGTTTTTTTTAAGGAATTCTCTCTCAAACCACATGAGGAATCATATGCAAGGGGTGAGCCATTTAAACATTTGGCTCTCAGTTTTCCCATCTATGAAACAAAGACTTAAATCAACTGACTTGAATAGGTTTTCCAATTCTTAAATGTATAATTTCAAGATAGTTGTTCCATAATAGTTTTCTGAAACAACTCTGACATAGGCATTTTAATCTTTGAAGATTCTGAGATGTGTGTTTCTATACATGCCTAGGGATTTAGATTTAGATTTATTATTGCAAACACTGTTATTGTTTATGTATGTAAAAATAAATAGGGTTTTTTTTGTTGTTTAACTACTTATTCCTCCAAATAATCAAAGGCTTTTCAAAATTATCAGCAAAGGATTTTATTCATAAGTTTATTAAGTCAAAGTTGTTTGCCTACCCCATGAGGTAGTAAATTACTTGAGGCCATAGACTCTGTTATTTGCCTTATTATGTCCCAAGTGCCTTCCCCTATACTAGGCACTCAATAAAGGGCTGCCAAGTTTAATCTTATAAAGAATCATCATTCTAAAATCCAAGATTTCTTTTCTAAAAGCAAAAGTAGAAAACAATTCTACATTTGAGACTATAACTGATATCAAATGTATACAGGTATCTGAATTTTTTACTTTAAGCATACTAATTCATTCAATTAATAAACTAATATTGAACTAATTGTTCATCTACCAGTTTAAAGTGCTAAGGTGAAATAAAAATAAAATAACACAGGCAGTGTTTCCCCCTAAGAAGTTCAAAATGGAAAAGAAATATTGATTTTAAAAAATTGAGGAAATGATTATATTAAAAATTTGTTACATTTTCTAAAACACATTCAAGGGACCTAGAAGAATGGCAATAAGTCACACCTGCTATAATAATACCTTTAGTTTCTATAGTATCATTATTGTGGAGTTATATGTCCCAAATCTAATACCTAGAAGCTAAGAAAATATAACCTGGTTTTCCAAGCTTATTAGAGGTATAGCAAGAAGTTTAGAGAGGCAGAAATACAAGGTAAGTGTGCTATGGGAGTACAAAGGTGGCAGGGCCAGCATTTGGAAATAATTGAACTAGAATGAATTGCCTCACATGTAATTTAGAAAGACAATTCTAAATTGTGTAAAGAAAATAAGTTAATATTGGCTAAGGAATACAATAATGGTATCATATGAATAATATAAGCTATAGGGATTAGGGTTTGCCATAAGTCAACACTATTAGGTAAGGTCAGGTAGGAAATCTTTGGATAGAAAGACAGGTGTTTCTGCTGCTTGCAAAACTTGTACCAGATGTAGTTGTATGGTAATTAAGGAATTCCATAGAATATGGACTTCATTCCTTTTACCTAATAACTTCAGTTGTAGCAAGACACAGTTGTCTGACAGGCAATATAAGGCAAGTAATAATTGGGAAAGGGTTCAAAGAATTTCCTAGATTGCTTGTTAACTTCTAGTTCCTTACCTCTGTGCCATGGGACATGACCTTATGTGGATACTTTCAGTTTATTAATATGATAGTTCACTGAGGTAAGCCCTTATGCTTTGTGCACATTTCTGCACTCATGTTATACTCGGATAAACTTTCTCTTTAAACAAATGTCTTTATCAGTTCCTTGTCCAAACCCTCTTTGAAGCTCTCTATCCCATTCCAAACAAAAGCCTAGTCCTTATAATGGCTTACAAGACTCCACACAACACGGCCTCCATTACAGAATCCCAATACTCTCTCCCTTACTACTTTTCCTTTCCCAACCATGCTGGCTCCTTGCTGATCCTTGAACAACTCCAGCACAATTTGTATCGGTTTCATCTGGCTGGAAAGCTTACCCCTCAGACAGATGTTTGCCTAACACCCTCGCTTCCTCAGACCGTTGCTCGAATTCCTGCTTCTCTATTAGGCCTACACTGGCCAGCCTATTTTATGTCAAAATCTGATTCCCACAGCACCACCAATGACACTCAGACTTCAAACATAATATGTAATTTACTATGTATCATATTTGTTATTTATTTTCTAACTTCTTGCTTTAGTATATAAGCTGCTTGAGCAGAGATATTTGTCTATTTTGTTTCAAGCAGGCTCAGCACAACTTAATGAATTATTCACCTACTCCCACCTCGAACAATGTGAAATATAGCTAAATTCTATGAAAAAGTCAAGAAAGTATCATTTTATATAAACTTTCAGAAAAGAGTAAGAGAGTTAAATACTGTAAAGAAGTTCAGATGCTAGGTAGTTAACAACAACAACAAAAAAGATCCAATAAATCTAGAAATGCAAAGATGATGTAATATTAGAAAATCTATTACTATAATTTACATCAACAAAAGGGTATAACCATTCTCTTCATTGTCTTCTGAACTGTACACCTGATCACTACAACTACACCCTTCTCCAATCTTTCTACACAGCCTTAGTAGATTAGTCTTCTGAAAATTCTCAGTATTGCTTTGTTTCTTCTCTCTGAACCAGCGTGACATTGTATGACCCCAATTTTTGTTTTTGCTTTTTACTTGTCTTCACTGACTATGCCCC
>NW_012155285.1:307281-315189 GCF_000956105.1 Propithecus coquereli
CAGACTATCTTTATGTCCAAGACAACAACTGATTAAACAGCTTACAAAACAGAATAGACAGGCTTCTAGTCCAATCTCAAGGATTACAGCCCAGAGGAACAAGCTGACACTGGAAAGAAGATTCCAGCTGTGAAGCATTGTGAGAAACTCCTCCTGCTTCTCAGCTACAGTAGGACTGGCAGAGACGTAACCAGAGCTCCGTCTGGTGTCACAGGGAAGGCTCGCAGCAGTATTTGTCTTTCCTCAATCCTGCAGGCTAGGAACCTGTGACCCATGCACAAATTATAACACGGGGTCTTCAGAAGATAATCATAGTGTTTGGATATGGGTATGTGTGCACACAAGCACACACATGCTCACACTCTCTCTCACTACAGTCAAAAAGACTGCAAAGAAAAAATTTTCCTATTTCCATATGTAAAATTATATGAAAACATATTTTTAAATAGTGCAAAATGTCCTATAGGACTCTTATTACACTTTGCTTCAAAAGTAGTTTATATTTTAGGAAAAGGACAATGGACAACATGTTTGTCTTAACTGTTTTGATTTTCATCATATTGTCTATATTCTGTGATTATATCTAACTTCTAGGCACCATGTCGATGTTGATTGCATCTGCGTTTATAACAGACCTAGATTTTCTCTTCCATCAAGAGGAAGATATACCACAAATACCCAATTCACTTCCAGTGCAATCCTATAACCACTAGTCATAAATTCCAAGCACTTTCTTACCACCACTATTTTCAATCCCTCTGCTCAACCCACCCTGACAATCTCTAACCTTGGATTGATTCAACTTCCAGTCTTGTACGCCTCTGTTGCTGCTTGACCTGGAAAAAATGTTTGGTCCCTGATCACCCTGTAGCCATCAGTCAAATCTCTGCCCAGCTTCCTTTCTCATCACTCAAATGGGTGCTCCATACCTTCACCACACTTCTCAGGGTCCCAAACCCCCTCCAATCCCACTGCTGCTCCTCTCTCACTTTGCAAGGAAATAGAAAAGTCTACCAAGTATGAGCTATTCTACAGGGCTGCTGCATTCTAGCTCTGCCTTCTTAGTACTGCCTTTCCTACTGTCCTAGACAGTGAGGGGCTAACTTACCACCTCTCAGAAAGTCCATCCCCAAGTTCTCTTCTGATACCTCAAAAGTTATTTTTCTTTTCTCTCCCCTTATGACCCCATTTAAAGTGTTCCTGTTTTCTAAAACCTCTCTCTTAATCCTGTGTTTTCATTTAATCCTTATCACTTATATTATCTTTCTCATAACAATAGAGCAGTTTAAAATTTTTATCTAGATAACTTACTTCCCTTCTTGATGCTACTGTCTCCTGGTTCTCTTCCTGATGCTGAATAAAACTTTGTTAACTCCTTTTCTGACTTTTCTTCCTCTACACATTACTGAAAATTTATTGTTTCTAAATATTTTGTTCTAGATCCTTGAGAGAAAATATAAGTGCTCATTACTGAGTAGGGTATTGCTAAGTGAGACTTAGTTCTCCATCTCATGGGACCAGCCCTAAGCAAGTCACATTAACTGTGTCTCAAGACTTTGCCTCAAATAAAAGAGGAATGAATTTATGCATCTACTCTCATCTCCCATTGGTCAAAGTTTTTGCCTACCATGTGCTCACTTTCCCAGACTTCCGGTAAAACAAACATGGACATCAAGAAGAGTGAGATTGAGAGTGAGATTTTTGAAAAGTATGATACAACTTTTTTTGAGAGGATAACGAGAAGTAAAAGTCATGAATGGTGAAATTATTTTTAGAGTGCTAAATCCTCAAGTTAATAACATTGACAATTAAATAAAAAGGTAGCAGTATAAATATATTCTCTAAAAATGTAGACATAAATAATGGAAAAAATAGCAAAAAGACTGTGTTTTTTCAATCCTTTCCAGTATCCTTTCAAATTCTAAATATTCTAGTTTTCTGTGATTTTATATAAGTGGAAAAGGCTAAGACTTACAGTACATGAGAATACTGAATTAGATAATTATTTAGGATGTGATTCTTTTATTCCTAAAAATTACACATATTTGAGCTTTGAGGGTTTATAAAAATGGAAACTAATTTAAAAAAATGTCATTCAGAATGAATAATTATCAGAGGTATGTTTTCTGATACAATGTCACATGTATATGTCACACACATATCATTTACACAAATTTCCTTTTTATTTTTTTATTTTTAATTATAGGGACATAATAGTTAGATATCTTTATAGGGTACATGTGATATTTTGATACAGGCATACAATGTAAATTAATCAAATCAGGGTAATTAAGGTATCCACCATCTCAGTTTACTTTTTATTTTGGAAGACATTAACCCTACAGAAAATTGCAAGGATACAATGAATTTCCAAATTCTGTTCACTTAGATTCACCAATTGTTTGCTACATATGCTTTTTCTCTCTTTCACTTTCTCCTAACAGAGTTACAATGTGTATATATGTAATATATACTTATTTTATGTATGTATGTATTTACCTATTGACTGAACCATTTGAGAGTGAGTTGCAGATCTAATGACCCTTGACCTGTAAATACTGCGGCATATATCCCGGTAGAACAAAAAGACATGTTACGCAGTCACAGTATACTTATATAATTAAAGAAATTTAAAGCTGATAGAATACTGTTATCTAAGATATAATTCACATACAAATTTTACCAACTGGACTCCACAATATCTTTTATAACAATATTCCCCAACAAGGATCCAATACAGGATCACACATTGCATTTGTTTTCATGTATCTTTATTCTTTTTTAACATGACATTATTCCTAAACTATTTTTTGTCCTTCTTGACACTGATATTTTTAAAGAACATTTCAAAATTATTTAGGATGAGATGTTTTACAGAGCATTCCTCAATTTCTGTTGTGTCTTCCTGATAAGTGCCTCATATCTAAATCTTTAATTTTTGGCAGGAATACAACATAAATAATACTATGTTCTTTCTAGTGCATCTCACCAAGAATCAAATAATGTCAGTTTACCCCATTATTGGGTCTTCCAAATTTCTCCTGTGTACGAGAACTTCATTTTCACTTTTCTTTTTTTTCTTTTTTTTTTTTGTAAATAACAGATCTTTTTTTGAAAACACAGGATAAATTAAGAAAAGCAACAGGTACTATTCAGGGATGTCAGAAGCCTAGCTTTCAGTACAGTCAGTATTTCTTAATTAATTATGAATTCTTATACTGAATATAAAAAGACTTATGCTCAGAGTGGAAATAAGATAAGGGAAACTCATTATAGTAAATTTAATGGTACATGTGCCAAATTGTTTAATTTGGGATTTCTTAAAGAAGTTTGTCCTTTGTGTTGTTAAAAGTTACATATACAACTTGTTTAGGAAAAAGCCTTCATATCAATATGGGGTATTCTATTTGTTGCTTAAAAAACAGGTATGACTTTTCCTCCATAGCTCCTAGTGATAGACACTGTGACTGACAGCTACTCTTAAAGATGAGCACATATTTCTTTCTTTGAGAGTCTCTTTTCAAGGAACTGCCACGTAATTTTAATACAATTTAATCAGAAAGGGGCTATCTGGGTTGATTTCATTATACATTCACACATTCAATCACACCAGCATCACTTTTCAAATACCATCTCTTACAAATGAATGCTGTTATCTTTCTCAACAGTAAAGGCAGGCATGTGATTTCTACCCATCGGTGGAGACTTAATAAATCACCCAACATATTACAGTTTCACGCCAAGTTAACACCTTCATCAGGGAATGAAATTAACAGAGCAAATCTTGGCTAATTGTGAAAGATGCTAATTACCCAGTCACCCCGTAAAATAAGGCATGAGTGATGTGTGGCGAGCCCTGCACAGAGTCATGAACACTTGGAAATGCAACACTTAAATAAAGCCTAAAACTGCTTATGCAGAGAGAAATGGAGACCAGACAGCAAGCGAAAATATACCGCCGGGAAAGAGGGGATAAATGCAGAGATTTTAAAAGTCTTGTTTTAGAACTGTAGTAAAACTAGTGGGGACTTGGGTGACTCGAGGGATTCATTATGGAGCCTTTACTTCTAGGTCTCTAATGAAAAGCCCTACCTGATTATTACTGGGAACAAGACCTCACTGGGTAATAGCTGTTCACAGCCGGACGTGAGATAGCTATAAAAGAAGTGACCTCCGTTCAGCTAATCCTGGGGGAAGAGGGGTCCAAGCTACAGACTGGTAGTAATTAGCTCCCCTGCTGGTGGTCTCTGCAGAGAGGCCAGGAGCCAAACAGGTCACAGAATGAATCCTGAGCAGGCATTTCAGAGGCTGCCAGCTCCTTCTGATCTTGGCTGAGATGAGCTCATGAAGGTGTGATGGGAAGATTTAGCCCTGTCGCTGTCAATCTGGTACCCAGTCTTTGGATGGGAGATTCTTTTTCCCTGAACTTGTCAATTTGTCACCTTTCAGCAGCACAAGACTCACAGTAAGAGGGGAAGCATATTCTTCTCTAATAATGCTGTTTATGTGTGTGACTTTCTTTTTTTTTTTTTTTTAAAAAAAAAACTATTTACTAACTTTTTTTACTCTTTGTAGCTCCTCTGAAAATCTGAGCAATCACTTAAGACTTCAGTACTACCAAAATCCAACCAAATAAGCAAAACTAACACATTTATCTTTCAGTTTGTCTCTTGGGTCCCACACACTAAATTTGCTTATGAAAGCTAATTATCACTTTACATTCAATTAAAATGTCCCTGATTAATGGCTTGTGCAAGCCACTAAAGCAATTATACCATTTACAATTGTGAAGGTAACCCAGAGAAAGAACTTGTGTTGTGGTTAATTTGTGTAATGATGCGAAGGTGACAAATTATTAAATCCCCAGAGAGGAAATATGGAGATTTCCCAAAAGATGAATTTTGTGACCCAGTTTAAAAACAACATCAATGTGGGAGAAAGGATGGAAAGAAGGAAGGAAAGAGGGAGAAAAAAGAGAGACAAAAAGGACAAACTGAATATCTTTGAATTCAAACAACTTTGAAATCATCTCTTACAATGGGAAAGATCTATTTAATAATGAAAGTTTGTAGCATCACTTATAGAAATTACACATAAACTGCTTAACTACAAAAAATAAAGTAGAAATTCATGGCAAGTTAAAGATGTTTATTCACTTCATCCCGTGACTATTGTCCCTAGAATGGTTAAATGTTCTGATCTATTCTATACTGAGGTCAGTTGCCTTCAACACAAATTTGAAGGCTGAAACATCTTCTCCCCAGTAGAGAGAAGGAATATCATATAGAAACTCTAATAAAAGTATTGTACACAAGAGATCACCTCATCTGTTACTTTGTATAAAACATAATAATTTGAGCCACTTAAAGCTAAAGAAGTGAGGATTACAACCTTTTCTATGTTTTGCCTTTTTTTCTCACAATGACCTGTTCTCCTACAAATAAAAAGTAAAAACTTTGAAATGATAACTCCTTTCAGATAAAGAAAACAGCTTCTCTACCTGCTTCAACATTCAAGACACACTCTACACAAACTGTACATTCTAGGAAAATTGAACTTTCTCCTGAAAATGCCCTGTGTTTTACAAACTGAGTTACGCTGTCAATATTTCACTGCACTATAGTAAAAACATCCTTTTTCCAAATTTTCCACTCATTAAAAACTCTCCTACTCCTTTAAACCTACACCATGAAGTAGATTCTAATTCTCTCCCAGCTGCCAACCACTCCTTCTGACATAATTTATATTTGCTCTGAACTTCAAGAGAATTACTTTTAAATTTTAATCATATTTTTGTTGTCTCTCCACATTTCTTCACTTCCTTCTAAAGACTCATACCCTAGAAGCTTAAACTCTGTCAACCCCACAGTAACTCACAAAGAGTGGGTACTAAAAACTGTAGAATAAACATATCCCTATGCTCTGTGAATTTGTTGAAATTAATCATATCCAAAAAACTCATATTGACATTTTTACAGACACTATGATTTACCCGTTGATTACAGAAAGAAACTCGGGACAGAACTTGGAAAGTAAGGATCATGGAATCATGGATATCAGGACAAAATGTCGGTTTGATCATCAATTACTGTTACTTCCTTTTGTAAATGGGAGAAAGGTTCAGAGAAAGGTGAAACTCAACCATGATTACACAGATGGTCAATGGCTAACTCAGGACTTAAACCTGAGTCTTTATATTTAATTCAGAATCCTTGGGCTGTCTCAAATTAAAAATTATATGTTATTTCTAAAAGTGAGAGATCCTGGAGAAGAAAGCATATGATCAAAAATAAATTATCATAAAATTTTTATTTTCCATGGTAGTTTTCATGACATTTTAGGCACACACACAGACTCAGGCACACAGACACACACTCCCTGCACAGATACTTTAAGACCAACAGAATTCAGTATGAGTGATAAATTTCCTCCCTAATAAAGTGGGAGATATTGCCAGCTACTGGTTATAGCTTACATGGGAATTTTCATTCTTAGAGGTCTTTTTCACACAAACTCCAGGAAACTTGCTTACCACATTTTCTTCTCAATCCCTATTTGGCAAATTCAGGGTAAAATTTAATCTATCATTCTTAATTTATAATTCGAAGTCTTTCTGGAATTAAGTTCTGTTTTCTTTAGGACCTGTTTGATCTACATAAGGTACAGGTATGGAGCTGTCAATTCCTTTATATAGATAGATAGATTTATAATATATTTACATTTATTTACCTTTAGGTAAGGTAAATAAATGTAAATACAAGTTGTCTAGCACTCTATTTAATAAACCATTTCTCCCACTTCCTTTCATACTTTGCTGTGCTTTACTTCATGAGTTTTTAGTCATCTAAGTACTAAATTTGTTGAGGAGATCCAGAAAAGTAATGTTTTCTAGGCTTATTCTCACAGTGCATAATAAAAACTGATAATATTTGGGCTCTCAGTGCTTTACATAGCATCTCAGTCACCTAGAGATATAGGACAAGAAACCGATGCATGTGTTTGTTCTATCTTTCCATGCCTAATATTCTCCCCAAACACTCTAAACAAAGGTTGTTTATAAGCCCACTTTTCCCTAATGTGAGAAGAAATAAGTTTCTCAACAATCTAAACATGGAGGATCAAAATGGGCTGAGAGTCTGCATGAGACAATGCTGATGTACTGATCCACAAATGACGTTTTGAATATCAATGCCACAGATTTGAAATCTTTAATTACATGTGACAACAATGTATGTAAGTCTTCCTCCAGAATCAGCACACCTCTGTATCCTTCCTCATGTAGCTTTTGGTGCATCTTCTTGAGCGCATACCAACACATTATAACTCTTCATTCATTTTTTTAACATTTCTCCTACTCTTTATGCAGGTACTTAGATTCTATCTAGAAGTAATTAATATAGCTATGTAAAGATGAATATAATGATTATTCATCTTGATATTGCCTTTATTCATATAGTCAAAAAAAGGTGTCTAAAGCTAAAACCAAACATTTTCATTTGGAAAAAAATTCAAATTGTTTAAAGTGTTTTTCCTTGAAGCTTCTCTGTAGAGAATCTCTTGCTAAGTTGGAAGCCAAGCATTCTTTTTCTAAATGATATGCCACTGTGAGTAGTCCAGTTTCTTGATATCAGAATCCATTATCAGATACTCTCATATAAGTCAATGTTTTTGTTTCTTGCTGCTTAATGAATATATATTTGGGATGGGCATTTAATTGCTATTTGCTGCAATAAAATTTAGCCTTTCAGGACCTAATGTTGAAATTTATACCTCACATCTATTAGAAAGGTCAACTTCAGTGTCCAGCTACATATTAACAATCTAATATTTCATAGAGGAAAACATATGAGGGAAGAACATTCACTAAGTAGTAAAAGAGATGGCTAATTTTATGTTTTAATTTAATAT
>NW_012155285.1:315294-326492 GCF_000956105.1 Propithecus coquereli
CCATTCAATCTTGAAGGACCTAAAGACTCCTTCTCCAAGTGAGTACACTTGGAAATTATGCACACACACACACACACACACACACACACACATATATATATACACACAGAGAGAGAGCTCAAATATTTGAGTGTATTCATATGCCTGGAGCTGTCCTAAGGATTTTATATGCATTTTCTTATAAGCTTCACAGCAGTCTATGAGATAGACGATATTATCCCAGTTTACAGATAAGAAAACTGATGTAGAGAGAGGCTAGGATCTTGCTAATGATCAACCAGTTAGACCTGTGGATAGAGCCAGGATTAGAACCCTGAGAGCCTGATTCCAAATTCCATGCCCCACATGCTATAGTGTACCTCTATCTCCTTATTTGCTACTTGACAAGTTCAGGTGAGCTCCAAATTTTATAGGTGGGTGCTACCATGAGATGTATACTTTGGTTTTCAGAATAGTTACAAATCTGCATTATTAAAAATTAAACACTGACTAAACAAATGTAAGGACTTTAAGACTTAATGGGTCACAGAGATAGGACAGAAGAATATGCATAAATAATGAAAGAGTGGATAGTCTGTATACCAAGTGAATAGATATTTAGAAAATGATAAAAGAGTTCTCTGAAGAAAGATATCAACAGTTTTGCTTAGGTTCTTTATGTCAGAAAAAGATATGTGAGAGTAAGAAATGGTGAGAATGTCAAGAGTTATGAATTCCTGGAGTTAAACAATAAAATCACTAGCACCTGTAGTGTGTTTCTATGAAAAATCTGTTTATCAAGCTGAATTGTAAAATTCTTAGTAAAGGAGATATTTACTTTATGTTCTTCAAAATACCTCCAGAACAAAGTAAGTTTTGGGCATGTTATTATTGATATATGACCAAACCCATTAGAGTGGTAGAGGATTAAAAATATTCCATCTGGAAAATCCTTTTGTAAAAAATTTAGCAGTTTTAATACTCTTTAAAATTGGAAGAAAAAAAAAAAAAAGAGAGCCAGGAGTGTAGTGGCTCAGGCCTGTATTCCCAGCACTTTGGGAGACCAAGGCAGGAGGATCGCTTGAGATCAGGAGTCCAAGACCAGCCTGAGCAAGAGCAAGACCCATCTCTACAAAAAATAGAAAAATTAGCCAGACATGGTGGTGTGTGCCTATAGTCCCAGCTACTCAGAAGGATGAGGCAGGAGGATCATTTCAGCCCAGGAGTTTGAGGTTGCAGTGAGCTATGGTGACGCTACTGCAAGCCGAGGTGACACAGTGAGACCATGTCTCAAAAAAATAAAGAAAGAAAGAAAGAAAAAAAGAAAAAGAAAAAAGCCTTTGCTTTCATGGTAGAAGGTATACTGCACTGTGGGTGTGCCATCTTGCCAATTATTCTGCTCAGAATGCCAAATACCTCTCAGTTACCCAGAGGGCTAGTACAAGCATGAACATACTTTCACAGTATGTAGAGCTACTATTTTGCATAGATTTTTTAAAAATCTGCCTTGGATATGTTAGGAAGTCTCACAGGTATTGCAATAACACAGAAATCACTTTGATGTTAAAAAAAAATTCTCAGGATCCTATTTAATATCATGTTTGTTTGCCCTCTAAAAGATGTTGTTAACATGCAAGCAAACAGTAGCAAATATTATCTAAACTCCAGTCTTAATAAGAAAACCAGATTGCAAAATTTATCCAGGCAGTGCTATACAAGAAATATCATATTAAAATTAAGAATGTCAGTTACAATCAGTGACAATTTTTGTAATTGATTGATTACTGAGTAATTATTTATAATGTTCTTGTTGCTGAAATACCTGCCTTGACAAAACAGTATGAATTCTAATATAACAGATTGTGTCAGATTTAGTTGGTCCCTTAGTTGGTCTTTACTTATATATTTGGGATTTTTTTTCTTCTATTTACCACAAAAACTGAATACTTACATGAATTCCAGAGTTATCTGACTTCATATATTTTCTGGGTAGCTATGGAAAAAACTTAGTGGTAGAACTGAAAACATAATTTTGAGACTTAGGTAGAAGGGTAAATCTGTTCTCAACTTCAACTTCTCATTAATCATATTTATCATAAAATATAAATATAGCTGTCAAACAGAAAGCATTTCATCTACCATTTATAGCTAAAGATTTCAGCCTGCCTCAAATCTGCATCTATCTTACACAAACTAAGAATGTTTTGTGCTCGGTTCCTAGAAGATACTGAAATGGCTATTTGTAGATCTCCTTGTGATTTCTTGTTCTGACAAGAACCAGAACAGCCGTAGTGCTGTCCTTCTCACCATCAGTACCCCTGTCAGGGAAGGAAGGATGCCAGCAGGGAGCAGTCTGCTTAGGCCTCTCTTGGCACCAGAAATCCTGGTGCTGACAGCTTCTTGGCTCACTGAACGTTTTCAACACTCACCACACAATCCAGACCCTGAGGGCCTAAATGGGCTGCACCTACGTTTTTCTTCTGATTTAGCATTAAATGAAGTCATGTATGCATAAAATAATTTAACAAATGTTCCATAACCATTTAAGCTAGCACACTAAATATACTCTTTAATACAAGAATGGTATTCTGATGGTTATCCGATGGATAACTTCTTTCCCTAGAAATTCTGCATAGATGGAGTAATAGTGGTGCATGTAACCATAAATCATTAAACTTAGGCAGATCATGTCTTAGACTAAGATTTATGTCTATTTTAAGTACATGACTATTGGTGTCTTAGGTATTAGGTACCTAAGTACATGTTTAGTTTACCTGACTTGGAAATAAGTGCTTGAGACATATGATGCTCCTTTTTCTCTCCTAGCTTCGGTCTCCCCAACGTAGCTCAAAACAATGCAGGCCCTTCAAAGCATTGATAGGTCGTGGGCTGTTATTATAGTCTGGGTCGCAGGAAAGGTTCTTCATTGACTCGGTAAGCATGGATATCTAATCTTAATGCTTTGTCTTTTCCTGCCAGGGAAATCCAGGGATTTATTGAGGGAGATTCAGATATGGGGTTATTTTGTGGATAATAACCCTGTGTAATCCCAGGCTCTTACACAACAGAATCATCATCATCCATTCAATCTTGAAGGACCTAAAGACTCCTTCTCCAAGTGAGTACACTTGGAAATTATGCACACACACACACACACACACACACACACACACATATGTACAGAGAGTTTCTGAGATCAATAATGTGTTCCTTCTCTATATCCAACAGTTCTTGATACATATCCAACTGATTTTGTTTCAGAGCCTTCTGTTTATTTTTGGAATGCTAGTCGTATTTGTTGAGAAATTTAATCAGTCTTACTTTGGTTCCTTTTTAGATTACTCTTTTATTTCTTTTGTCTCAGCAGTGATCTCTTATTGGGATCCTTCCATGAAATTAATGGTTCTTATGGCAACTATATTTTGGAAAGGAATTTCTTGGCTGGCTGGTTGTTTTATCTTCATGCTCACTTCTCTGTTTTTGTTTGGTCTATACTTGCTTTTCTTGGACCCCAGATTTCACAAGTGAGAACAAGTTCTTACATTTCTGGTTCTGTGCTGTTGTCTTACAAAAATATAACCAATACATTTTTCAAAGGCAGTATGTGATTTGGCCTATGCTCTGATTCAGAGGTTGTCACTGCCCTTTCCTGATATTCCTAGAATATTGCTCATTGTAGGCTAAAAATCCTAGCCTGAGTCAAAGCTATTTCTATCTTACTGTAAACAGGTGGTCTTGACCCAGTACTGGTTCCATCACTGTGGGTGGGGCACTGTTAGACCTGCTTCCCCTGGGGGTTGTACTCAAAGATGCAACTAATCATTTCCAGTAGTGAAGCCCTATTGGCTTGGCACTTAAAGTGGCCATTTTGTTTGTTTTCATTCCATCTCTGATTTCCAGATAAATCTAATCTGCTTTTGGGCATGAGCATGTTTTTAAAAATATGTACTAACAATATTTTGTTAATTATGCTGTGTATTTTGAGTATGGGGATACAGTGTCAGCTAACTGTAATGTACTTACAAGGAGATGTCCCAAAAGGGTTTTTTGAATCTATTTTTATTTAACGTTGGAAAGCTTTAGCTATGTCTTTAATGAAGTCCAAAGATCGGAAGGAATACAGACTATATTAGCTGACAAAATAATTCAAGATATTTATCTGAGCATGAGGTTTCTGGATTTAAGTGTGGACAGAACAGGAAGATAATTTTTAAAATTAGAAATCAAATGTTTTATGTATAGAGAGAAAATACAGAGAGAGTAGAAAGAGAGAGAGGAAAATTAGCACAGACTAAGAGATTGTGAGGCTTGAATATGTGATTCTTGAATGTATAATTCATCAACAAAAATCTTGCTCAAAATGCTATCACTTAAGTGCAATTAACCTTATCTTATAAAATGTCTTACTTTATAAAATATCTTACTCCATGAAATATCTTACTCTATAAAAATATTTTAGTGCATCATCAATTGATATATGTCACAAAAGGTTGAATTTTTAAAAATTACATGAAAGTATTTTTTTGCTCAGGTACAAAAATGAGCTTAAATTAGTAATGAGTATTCAGAATAAGCAATAGCATGGGTCATATTACCTGCCGGTTTATTCAGTTTAAAATTGCAGAAGCCAAATGAGGTAACAGACATGCTATTCAGTAATAGGTAGAATATTATTTTTTCCTTCTTTGGAAATAATTCATTTCTTTTAATATATATATACTAATCTTACTAATGCTAATGATAACATATAAGTCAAAATTTCATTGCAGCCACACTCTCAAAATTTTTGATGCTAGTTTTACAATAAGAATGTATAAAAATATATTTCATTTATTTAGCCAACAGATATTTTGGGCCATCTAGTCTGTATAGAGCATAGCTAGGTTTTAAGTGGAACACAAAATAAGTCACATTTTTTGCTATAGTAATCATCTGTATTTTTGTCTACACATTCCTTTTCTTTGGGGAATTTTTTACTTCACATAGCACTTGATATGTCAACTTCCAGTCAGTAGAGCAACTCTCACATGAAACAAGTTGTTTATGTAAGTGAGAATTTGCCTAGCATCCAAGAAATACTTGTTGAATTTAAGAAACTAAAGGAAACCCACATCATTTGAAATTATTCCATTTGGGGGACTCTCAGCATTCTATTTCAGTGCTCTCAACCACCAGGTCCTCACCTCTCCCTCTTCTCGCTCCCCGAAATTTCTGTTTTCTACCCTTAATAACACCTTGGGAATGTGTGGGTAACTTAACAATATGCACTTTTCTTGTGCGTTTGATTACATGGTATCCACCATCATTCTACGTGTATGAAGTAATGTCCTTCCAAGACTGACTTGGAAGAGAAATCTTTTTTCCAAGAAAACGTCACAGAGATTTTATGTGTCAGTGTTTCTCTTAGACCTCTTTTGATTCCTCCTTTTTCTCCTTTGTAACATCTCCTCAAAGTAGAATATAGAGAGAGGAGAGAGAGAGAGAATTCTTCATTTATTTAGCCAACTAGCCTTCACTAGCCAATGAAATGCTACTGTTGCTTCCAAGTCTATCCATTTCCAATTCACTCCCAATTTTCTTTGCTTATTTGAAATTAAAACACATTTTTATAAAGGGAAATTGTGTTGTTTTCCAACCATAGTTTGCTTAAAGTTCCTTTCTTATTCTTTAAAATATCAAGGTTTTTATATCCATATTCAGTTTAATCCCCTTGCTTTAATGATCTCAAACTTTTATGTATGAGTAAGACTGGCTCCCGCCCTGGATTGAAGGATAAAGTTAGAATGATAGGAATAAAAAACATCATTGAGTTGACAACAGTAGCATTTTGTCGGCTATTGAAGGTTAATCTACTTTGAGTAGACATCTCAAAAAAAGAAAAAGGAGGGCTCAAAAATCGGGTTGAATTCATTTTCAGTTGCATTACAACATTGTATCTTCTTATTCATTCATCTCAAACAGCACTTGTAATAAATATTTTCTATCCCTAATCCTTACTAATTCATTATCCTGCCATTTCTTTTCCTTTTAGTTGCCGTGCTAAAACAAAAGGGGCTAAAATCGCATTCAAATGTGTCAGTACAGTTACCAAATTTCAAATATTCTGTTGGGAAATAATGTGATTTGATGAGTATTCTAATAGTAAAAATCCAAATCAAAGAACAGTAAAAGCTTTCTGTAAAATTGGATGCCTAAAACATTGGTGCCCATGCACTCTTAATCTGAGCACACTTAATAGTCAATATCACTACTGAGAGATTAAATATCTTAAATATTAAAATGCTTTATAAACTTGCTACTTACCAAAAGGACAAATCTCATTAGGTGGAGGAAATTTAACATGCTTGCAATAAACACAATTATCATGCCTCTCTAGATTTATGTATTTTAGTTTACATGTCAGTCCTTTATTTATTAACTGAAAGTATGGGTCTTTAAGCTCCATCAAAATGTTGGTGTCTGGATGGAAAAATATCTAATATTGAGAAAAAGATCAGTATTATGCAGTGGAAAGATCATGAGAGAGAAATAAAACATTTTGAGTTTGAATCTTACCTCAAGAATTTTATAATTTTATAGCTATGTAATCTTTCATAAGCATTCGACTTATTTAACCTCTTATTTATTTATTTATTTATTTATTTTTGGAAAGTAAACTCACTGCAGGTTTTTTTGAGAGTTAAAAGTAAACCCTTTGACTACCCGAGTATCTGGCACCAAAATATACACAATAGATTATATTATATTTCATTCTTATTGCCATAAAAATTATTCTAACTGTATATGCTATTTCTCTATCTTTATTCAAAGCTCAGGTACTGAGATATTGAGAATACATACTTTTCTCACAAAACATTTTGCAAAGGTGTTACATCTTCAAGACTGAAGAGCAATCAATGTCTTTTACACTATAAGTATACTTATAAAGGTAGGTCCTTAACTCTAACTATAAAATAGTACGTCTCTGTCTTACCATCTAAACTCAGAAACAGTATACATATTTTTTGAGTGACCTATCATGAAGAGTAAAAATCATGTTAGAAAGCTGGTAACTAGGAAAATTTCTCTGAACAGAGAATAGCTTGGCTGTTGACAACAAGAATGAAAGTCAAATAATTTTTTCTTATATCTTTCTTAAAAATAAATCTACGATGTCATTTTGGGACTGTCTACTGAGTAAATATGAGTAGACTAATTTCAATCCTTTTAAAATTTCTGAAGCAACTATCTATAAAGAGCAAAGAAACGGATGTTTTTAAATGATGAATTAAATTCATCTTCCATACATGAAAAAACTCTCATATTTTAGATAAGGTATTTTGTAATTAGTTCCCCTAAAATAAATGGGCTTCCTATAACCATGCCTTCGTATCTACCTATAAGCAGAAAATAACTAGAAACAAGTTCTAGGTTAATGGTCATGATAATAGCAAACATTCCCATAGGCATGAAGGGACTATAACAAATTGCAAATTTAATATCCTTTTGTCTAGAATAAACTTCACCTTCTCCAAGTCTGATGACTTCCCTCTGACTATGAATCCTCTGAAGAGGCAGTTTACAAATAACACAGGTGTTAAACATAATCTACTCCTTTGGGTATTTACCTTTAGGATCAGATATGCTCATTAGCCTAAGAAGAGAACAGAAGCCTTGGCCACTTACATGTTAGTGAGAAAAAAACGATTTTTGGAGGAGTATTCTAGCCCAAGTCAAGGTTAACATGCTTTGGCTCCTATTACTCAAAGGACTGCCAGACTGCCAAGTCTAGTGGGGGGTATGACCTGCCACTGTGTCATCACCTCGCATCTGCTAGATGCTGACAGTAACCCATTTTGGGGCTAAGCATCCTGACAAATAGCACTTTCTCATGATTTATGTTTGGCATATCTTCAAGCATTCATCAACACTGCCAGAAAAATATCAGTTGTTCCTATAGGAATTCTTAGAATGGAAATTAATATTTCCTTAGTTATGGTTATTGTGTACTGACAGAAAGTAATGAAGCAGGAAAATTTGCAGGCAAAGTAAGTGCTTACTGATTGAATATTTGTAGAATGTTAGCTATGATTTCATAATGTACTCTTGAAATTATGGGATAAGAAATGCTCCCAAGAATTACAATATAAATAAGAGGCAAAGGAAAAAATTCTCTAAAATAACTGTATGTTGTGTAGAAAGTTCATAATACAAAGTGACTGCTATCTTATTCTTTATTTAGACCTTATACAAAAAAACGGGATTCTGGTGGCGTTTTGCTAATTATGAGTTATGATGTGCCTAAAACCTTGTTCTCCAAGAGAAAAGGAGGTAAAAAATTCCAACCTTTAATCTGGTTCATTCAATTGCTCAAATTTTAAAATTAGGAATATAAAATCTCACTAGAATACATGAAAAGCAGAGTAATTTAGAGTTAGCCATAAAAATAAAGACATGTAAATGCGTGAATTCCTTCCAAAAATGTCTACGATTTGAGGACCATTTAGAAAGTGAGAATCCTTATAAAAACCAAAATATACTGTGAAGGATTGACTTACATAGCTTAAAGTATCTGACAAGTAAGGCTGGATTTTTCCACTCAACTTAAAACTCCTATAATTATACTTACATTTGAGGCAAAATTAGGATTTATATCATAACATCTCTTTCTTGAAATCAAAACACAATTTTGTTGGCTATGTGTTGTTGAGTGACAATGGATCTCATCAAATATTCCATCTGCTTCCCTCTGCTTCTCATCCACTCCCCCGCAGTTAGCGGAACCACTGAACATCTCCAACCATTGAACTGTGAACAAACGTGATGTGAGTTACTTCTGGGCCTACAAATAAAAAAAAACCCAGTAAGCAATATTACAGCCATTTCTTCCATAGCCATAGGGATTGGAGAGCTCACGTATTCCAAATGACAAACCTAAATTACCCCCTTAGTCACTCATATGTGTACATGTTTCATCGAACATTCTCAGGTTTCCTATAGGGTAGTGTTATCATATTCATTTTATAAATTAGGAAACTGAGGATAAAATTGGTTAAGTCACTGGCATGATAAATGTGGTGGTGAAGAATATATGTCCTGAGATCAGACAGAGAATCAATCATTCAAGTCTTATCTCTACCACTTACTTCTCATATGATCTTTTCCTGGTCATGTAATTTCTTAAAGCCTCAGATCCTTCACCTAAACAATGAGAATGATTACAGGACCTTTTTGTAGGACTATAGTGAGAACTGAGTAACAAAATACATGTTGAATTCTTAGCATGTTGTAAACAATACCGGAGAGCTATTTTTCTTAAATTGTCACAAACCCACAGGCTGTTTGATGTCTTTTAATCTTTAATATTTTTTAATGATTAGGTAGGAGATATGGACAGTTTTGAGGTGGGGTATTTTCATATTACAGAGGATCAGGTGCAAACAAGGTTGCCAGCATGGTGCAAAGATATAAGTTCCTTATATGAATAGCATTCTTTTTGGATTCATTTGTTTTTTATTTAATGTGGGCAATGCACTTCACCACTCTTGTCCTAAAATTAAAGCATTGCACAATTATAAATTCTGGATCCCCTAGTAAATTATGTAGAATATTTTTAATTTTTATCCCTTTGTAGATTTTCAAAAGAACATAATTTGAGACAGGAAGAGGGAGATGTGAGAGGAGTTCCATTGTTAAGGTTCTTTAAATTTCAGAGACTCTTTGAACAATATTTGTTTCTACGAATTATAGGAATGATACAGATGACCTTTCTAAAATGATTATCTAAAACTACCAATTGCCTGAGTATGAGTTTTTTCAAGAATAAGGTTCGGATTCTTTAGTATGTTACTATTTGGATCTGTTCTCTATATTTCAGGCCTGTCATCTCCCTTGTCCTGTTCTAGTTTAAGATATATTAAACTCTATTCAATTTTCCAAATGATCCATATTCACTTACACCCTAGTCTTTACACTTTGACCTACAATAAAATTCCCCATTGCAGACCTGAATATTATGGTTTCCAGGATAAGAATAGAACCAAATTAAAAAGAGTCATTTTCAGGAACAAGTAGAGGAGTTGATTGGAAGGTAAACCTTCCTGCTCCCTAAAGAGAGGCCCAGCAGAGACAAAGAGACCCAAGAGATGAAGAATAATAAAGAGAAAGAGCATTTGAACACCTGCATCTAGCCATATACGAAGTCAACATCATCTCATCTGACTTCCCATTTACATAAGTCAAAAATATAATTTTTCTCATTTGCAGCTATACTTATAGAAATTTTACATTTTTCTAATTTCCCCTAAATATTCTTAAGGTAGGAACTCTAAATTTAGTGTGCATAAGATTTTCTGGAGAGGCTTGTTAATGACAGATTTATGGCTTCACTCCTAGAATTTCTAATTTAACAGTTTTGGGAAAGAACCCAGGAATTTGTATTTTTTAGCCAATATCCAATATGTCTCTTATGCATCTGAAGGTTTTCATACCATAAGAAAAACAAGCTATAAGGATTAAGAAATCATATGTTTTGGTAACCCTTGAAAATATAAATTTATAATGTCTGATGCAAATGTTAGGTCTCTTTATTATACTCGCAAGTATATAAATAATGAATAATATTTGCTTTACTCAATTAGATTACTGAAAATATGAAATCAATGATCATATTCTTATAGAGGCATCATTCTGCTCAATAATCATTGGTTGTCTTTATCCAACACTCGCCACCAGTGCATACTAACAAGTGATCATTGAAACTAATGACCTCATATTGTACTAGGTTCTGGACAGCTGTTCCAGAATCTTCTAACATGAACTTACAATACTTCTCACTGCTGATGGCTGCCGTGGCCTATGCCATCGCACCATCTGCTCAGCTCTCACTCACCAACAGCTGCTATTCTTGCTTTGGCACCATCTGCCTGGCTATCTCTGCATCCCATCTGTACTACTCGTTGGCACTGCTAAAATTACAACACATTTCACCCTCTATTCTTGAACAGAGGAATTCCTCAGTAATTTCTCCTTTTAGATTTAGGGAAACCCTTTGTGGAACATATATAGGGCTCACTTTAAAGATCCCTTTTTTCTCACATTTAAAAATTTCCCACTATTATTAATTTTTTTTAATTGGGGTTGAGGGGTCTGACTTGGTTGCCATAGTAGAAATACAGAGCTTCATAATTGCACTTATAATGATACTTGGTGTTTAGACAATGCCTCTTCTGTAAAAAAAA
>NW_012155285.1:327292-329788 GCF_000956105.1 Propithecus coquereli
AAAAAAAGAGAAAACCATGATTTTTATACAAATATAACTAACATGTGTCAAGCATGTCAAATAAAAAAACCTGAATTTAATAAAGACAGACTTTTATTCAAAAGGATTCTTGCAAGGGAGGGAAATGGGCTATTTTAACAGGGGACAACAACCAGAACTAAGTCTGAACTCAATTATACTGAAGCAGAGGGCTATAGAGTTTTTAAAGGCTGGGATGAGCTAGTGGAAAAGTACCAGAAAATGGTAGGGTGCAGTCACAAGGCATCTGTGTTTGGTAATTGGCTTCATTCAAAGGAAGAGTAAGCTTCCCGTATCTTTATGGCAGGAGGTGATTTTACAACTTGGAGCAAGGTACCTACCAGACAGAGTTAGGTTCCTACCTTCCCACAGAAACTGGGAGATAAGGTTGCTATCTCCTTTGAAATAATTAAAAATAGTTTTAGTAATACAGGAAATATTTATTGTCTAGGCACATTTCATAGAAAGTAAAGAAAAATCTTTCATTTTGTAGGGGAAGGCATGAATCAATAAAACAAAGGAGCAAGCCCATTGCAACCAAGTGAACTTTGTAAAAATTTTAATATGTGCCATAGCTTCTTCTCAGACCCAGCTATGATAAAATAGTTTTGCCTTTCTCTATGTTAATTGCTGTATATGCTTTCATATTCTAGAACAAACTGATGCTTTAAGATAAAATTCTATTTCTCCTTGGAGGGGACACACATACATATATTTCTGTCACCATTGCTCCTCATAGAGATTCCACCAGCAATATGAACTATTAAATTTTAACCAAAATCATCTAACATATTGTACAGAGAAAAAACATGGCAGGTAGAAAAATGATAATTGGCTGTCATGTGAGAATATTTTTAAAAGATTAGCTAAGTACGTGTAGCTAACCATGTTAAATTTTATCTGAGCTCTGTGTTCCCAGAAATCAGCAACAAGCAAGAAATCCCTCACCCTGTGGGGATGTGTTCTGAGGCAAAGGAAAAGTCTGCTCTCACATGTTTTCTTCCTCTTTCCTCATGTCTCTCACACACTCATGGACTCCTTTTGCTTATCTGCTTCTGTAAACCCCAGACTCCTCCTTTTCTTTGAGGGCTTCCTCATCAATGAACATTCTCTCTATTGCAATAGACTGAATAAAATCATCCCCTAAATTATCTAGTATATCTTGTCTTTCACATAGCACAACTTACTATAGCCATGAACATCCTTTTTATAATAATGTATTAGTATAATAAATCCAAAAAGTAGTAAAATATTTTATAGGCATATAACAAAGATCAAAGCTTTCCTTGATTATAGACACATAGACTCACAGACATACAAACCCATGGAGAGCTTATAGCTTCAGTTCTACAGCTTCGACCACAGATTGCAAGTAAACAAACATAAAAACTCACACACTTCTTCCCAGTAGGCATGAAATTAGTCATTTATTTGTGTTCACAAATAAATAAATACAGTAAAAGTTTAACACACTGGATCCTCCATCATCTCACCTAATGGAGAACAGATTTCTATCCTCCATCAGCCAAGGGCATTAAATGGGCAGTGGATAAAACCAAAGTCTTTGCTGCCACTAAGGGAGAATAATTTAGAATAATTTACATGACCAGAAACAAAAACAAAAACACAAAATCAAAAAAGAGCAAGGAAAAGGCTAGAGTAAGAGTCAGCGAAAGTAAGGCCCTGTCGTCACTTAGAATAAAAAAAGAAAAAAAAAGAATAGACTCTGTGAGCCAAGAAAAGACACAAAGACATTCCCGGGCTTTAGCGTCCCATTAGATACCTTTCTTTATCAATGCACTTTACCTGGCTCTTATAGGTGAATTCACTGAGTATCTTGGGTTGGTCTCCATAATATAAAACACACTGATGCTTGATTACTCTATGATGAACTTTACCTGTTTGTAAGGCCTGCCCGCGCATACTCAGTTCCCGGTGAGCATCTATAGCACCTCACTCTTAAATGTGAGCTGATAATCATAAATCAGCAAATAATCTGAACATCAGAATGAAAGGTACCAAAGCGAATAGGTAAAATAATTATAAAGTGAGCAGATCTAGTTTAACTCATATATTTTTTAAAAAGAGAAAAATGACCACATGTTTTGATATAAATATATTCATTATTTTATCTCACATAAGCCTATCAGAAGCAGCTATTAAGTTATTTATTCAACAAACACAATTGTATATATTTCCTAATGAGATTTAAGAGGTAAAGACAGCAAATGGGGACAAAAGCATAGGCAGGACTATATCGTGATGGAAGTGATCTATTAACCAATTATGTGAAATAAATCATAAAAGCTATGGAGGACCACTGGAAAATTCTGTGTAGGAGATGATAGTGTATAAAGTGCTTTCGCAAATATTGACATTAACGAAACATAGCACATTGTATTATAGGTTTGCTGCAGTATTTTCTAATGTTCATCTCAACTTTAAAAGAAACCAAATGCTTAAAATTATTTCTAAGTA
>NW_012155285.1:333372-334522 GCF_000956105.1 Propithecus coquereli
TGTATTTGTAAGATGGAATTATTACTCAAAAATAAAATATAAATGGCATACAATTACACATAGCAACATAAACAAACTTCACAAAGGTAATATTGAGCAAAAGAAATCAGGCATAAAAATAAATATTGTATGATTTCAGATGGAATTCTAAAGCATCTACCAATAATCTATGCTGTTAGAAAAGAGAATGCGAGAGGCGTGAGAGGGGAGTCTTAAGTTCCAGTAATAGTCTACTTCTTGACCCAGGTGGTTATGTGTTATATTAGTATTCTAGGGCTGCCATAGCAAATTATCACAAACTAGGTTGAGTGCAACAACAGAATTTTTTTTTCCCTCACAGTTACGGAGGCCAGAAATCTGAAATCAAGGTGTCAACAGTGTCATACTGCCCTAAAGGATTCTTGGGGAGAATCATTTCTTGCCTCTTCCACCTGGATTCAGTTGTTCCTTGGCTTGTGGCTGCATAACTCCAATCTCTTCTCTGTGCCTGGATCTTCTCCCCTTCTGTCTTTTATATAGACTTCTCATTGGATTTAAGGCCCACATAGATAACCCAAAATAATAACGTCTCAAGATCCTTAAATTAATTACATTTGCAAGGACAATTTTTCCAAATAAGGTACATCCACAGGTTCTAGGCATTAGGATGTTGGCTTTTCTTTTTGAGTTCACCATTCAAATCACTACATGTGGGCATGTTCATTTTGTAAATATCCAGTCAATTGTATACTTACAATTCGTGTACTTTTCTCCTTATGATTTCTACTTCATTAAAATTTTCTTAAATACTTAATGTCTCTACATTTTATAAGCTTTCTAATTATGCAAATCTTATTTTGGCATATATTAGACATTATAAGGGGGAGAGAATATTGGTTTCCTTATGACTCCAAATTTCTTAGCCACAGACGGCACACAAATTCCACAAGCAGATTTACAATATAAAATACATACACACATTATTGTTTAATAATTCATTTAAATATCTATTTAAATAAAACACGGTCACAAAAATTAACACTGCAGAAATCAACAACAAAAATAAGAAATTTCATACAAATCAAAATAAGAATTGTGAACATAATAATGATAATGCTGTATGATATTTTTGAAAATATTTTTGCATTTCAACAAGGGTATTTTGGCTGGG
>NW_012155285.1:334572-338201 GCF_000956105.1 Propithecus coquereli
ATTACTGATTCTAGTGCTATATAATTCATATAGAAAAATCTGTCCTTTTTCCAGGGTTGATGAAAGATGGAAAAAAGAAAGCAACTGGGGAAATATATGAGAATATGCTTTAGGATGTCTCCAGTTTGGAGAGTTATCCTCTCTAACTGTACATTTTCAGGGAAAAAAGCATTTTCTCACTGACTATTCAGGGGCTGAGGTGTCCATTTGTCCATCCAATGGTCTTATGCAACAATAATATACAGAGCTCATAGGTTACTTAGTGGAGGTTTAAGGAATTTTACTTCTTTTTGCATTTTTTAAGAGATGGAGTCTTGCTGCATCTCTTAAAAAATGCTTGCTCAGTTGCCCAGGCTGGACTGCAGTGGCATGATCATAACTCACTGCAGCCTCAAGCTCCTGGCCTCAAGTGATCCTCCTGCCTCAGTCTCCAGAGTAGCTGAGATTACAGGAACCAGCCACTGTTTTTGAAATTTTAAATTAACATTTCCTAATTTCTCTCTGTTTTTTTTCTTTCTAAGTGACCTGTGTCTTCCACCTGTCAGCTTCTCATTAAACATTTCCTTCATTTACTATTCATTACCCCTTGAAAATAGAGTCTGTGTCCCTTGTCCTGCAATCCAAACTTGCTCTGAATGAGGAACGTAAAGGATAAATTTCCCTACCAAGAAAGTAGGGAGAACTGAACTCAGTTCCCATAGAAAGATGGTGACATTTTCAATTTTAATCTAGCACAGTGCTGGGTGTGGAGAGGTGCATTCTTGAGTTCACTTTAATCTCATTACTCTGTTGTCTCCTAGAAATGGATGCCTCACAACATTTGACCTGGAGTGTAAAAGATGAGGACCTGATAAGGTAAATAAACAATAAAGGAGATAGTATAAAGGAAAAAATTGTATATAATACTTGTTAAAAATCACAAAGAAAATTTTATTCAAGGCTATTGCAATAGAGTTTAGGATTGTATTGCAATAAGGAAAAGAGATTGAACTCAACTCCATTGAAACAAAAGGAAGGAATATTGTTATTCACTGGAGCCAACTAATGGAAGAGTACTGAAGGACATTAGGGAGTAGGTTGGTCAGTGTGATTAGATCATCTGTGCTTACTAATTTTTGAAATTAGGCTTCTGTGCTCCCAAGAATCTAAGAGACAGGACCTCTATCTTTCTAAATGATTACATTTCAAAGAGCTGGTTCCAAGGTCCTTGAGAAAGACTTTCCTGGGTAGTATAAAGTTTGCATCTCAAAGGGGCAGAGAAAGAATTTACAATTACAAGTTTTCTACAGTAAATGCTTTAAGAAAAGGGAGGGCAGAAGCCTATAGTCAGGAAGAAGCCTGTCTAAAGTTTAGTCAGGCTGAGGGAAATGTTAAGGCAGTCATGGTCGACAGCTTCCAAGAAATGAATATTTAAGAGAGTATTCTAAGAAATGTTAATTTGATGTATCAAGAAAATGTGTATGTAACATAGTCAAATTATGTTAAAATCCTGTGCCCAAATGTGTTATAAAAATAAAAGAAGCGTTTTCCATTTTTTCACCTTCGCTTTTCATGTCTTTGTTTCTTTCTTTAACAAATATTTACTGCACAACCCTTGTTTATTAAGTACTTTGTTTGAGAAGCACAAAGTACACACACATAAAAGAAATACAAACTTTCAACATCAGCAGGAATTAAGCACTGGAAAGTTAGACTTTTGTTTAGATCTATTAAATGCCAGGAGAAATTGTCACTAAACAATGTTCAGGTGAAAAATTTAAGACACTATCACGGGCCCATGGACAAGAATTAGGTTAGTGCAGAAACTAGCAATAATTTCTTCCACAAAATTATATTTTGTTCACCAAAACAATAGTAAGAAAGTCAAAGAAGGAAGGTGTCAATGGAAAAAAAGCCACACTCTGTCAAATAATTTTAAAGAGATTTATTCAGAGCCAAATTTGAGGACCATGACCCAGAGTCACACCCAAGAAGCCTTGAGCAACTGGACTTGCTGTGGTTGGGTCACAGTTTGGTTTCATACATTTCAAGGAGACAGAGGTTACAGGTAAAGTCATAAATCAATATGTGGGAGGCATACATTGGTTAGGCCTGAAAAGGTGGGCCATCTCGGAAGGCGGGGGCAGTAGTACAGGTTATAGGTGGGTTTAAAGACTCTTTGACTTGTAATTAGTTAAAGACTTGAAGCTTTGTCTAAAGGCTTGGAATATTTTAAGATAAGGAGCTGTTTATCAGAGACAAGTGAAAAATTGAGGACCTGTAGGTTTGTCTTACATACCCATAGGCCTGTTAATGTGTCACAAAGGATGTCTCCAAGAAGTGTGTGTGTGTGTGGGGGGGTACATGATGAGGCATTTCTGACCTCCCTCCTTGTGGCAGGAAATTTAGTTTTTGGATATCCCCTTGGCCAAGAGGGGGTCCTTTCAGTCAGTCTGTTGGTGGGGAAGCCTTAAGATTTTTAGTTCACAAAGGGTACCAATTCTTATACATAAGAGCTGCTCTCTGGGATGACCAAAGTACAGTTGACCCTTGAACAATATGGGGGTTAGGGGAGCCTAAGTCCCATACAATTGAAAATCCATGTACAACCTTTGACTCTCCAAAAACGTAAGCACTAATTGCCTACTATTGACTAGCAATCTTATTGATAACATAAACAGTCAATTAACAAGTATTTTATATGTTATATGTATTACATACTTTATTCTCATAATGAAGAAAGTTAGAGAAAATACTGTTATTTTAAAAATTCATAAGAAAGAGAAAATATATTTACTATTCATTAAGCAGAACTGAATCATCATAAAGGTCTTCATTCTCACTGTCTTCACATTGAGTAAGCTGAGGAGTAGGAGTAGGAGGGATTGGTCTTGCTGTCTCGGGGTGGAAGAGGCAGAAGAACCCACCCAGTTCAAATCCATGCTGTTCAGGAGTCAACTGTAATTACCTTCATTAATAATTCATTTGTTACATTGATTCTAAGAACTCCATTACTTCATTTTAGCTGGGAGTCCCTGCTTCTTTGTTAATTTTCTGTTATTGACAATAAACTAATCAGACCATTCAGTTTTTTTAGATATTTGATAAATAAGGAACAGAAGAGTCCTTCTTTGACAATCAAAATTCTATTTAATAAAGGGATAACAAATACAAACATATTATAATAATCAGATATTATTCATATTATTCTGCCATTTATCTGGTTTTAAAAGAATAGCAATTTTTAATTGCAACTGTGCTGTGATGTGTAGAGTTTATATTAAGGGACGGTCTTGCCAAATACTGAAAAAAATCTGCTAAAGCAAAATCTAACTTGGACAAAACAAGAGGGAGTCACGAAATAGGTCTGTTTACCTCCCAGAATGGACCTTGAGGGATTATAGATGAAAGTTGACCATGGGACAAATGTGGAAAATTATATTTGGATCATATTGAAAATCTCTGAGATTGGACTTTTATCTGGTTAAGCAGTGGGTGCCGTAAAGGTTTATTTCTCAATATTATAATATCTAATTATCTAAACTTCAGGCAGTTATAACAAATAGATACATCATTCAAAACAAAAGAGATATTCCTTACTATAACAATCTAGGCTGAAGTTGCTTCTCTTTTGTCCAAGTGGATGATCT